>NW_026887854.1:0-89058 GCF_032173495.1 Musca vetustissima | reverse complement strand
TCCAATATCAATAGGATTCTTCCTAGGGTCAAATATATGAGCTGTACAAAATTTCATCGAAATCGGATCATAAATGCGACCTGTGCTTTATTTAATATAAATTGTCCATAGGTTAAGTTTTTGAGTTATGGCGAGATGAATTTTTTGCTGAATGTTTTCGACTATTTCAGGTTATTTTTGGGATAAAAATAAAATATATTCATTCCATCTCGTGACCTTGTATATATTTTTCTGTAAACCATAAAATATGTAGTCTACGACTTCAACTAACGTTAAATTTAAATTAAAATCCTCTTCATGTCCTAACACAAGTTTGTCAATTAAAACAAACAGCGGATATTTGTTGTTATGCAAACACTCAAAATGTCAGCTTTTAATAAAAAATCGCTATTTTGTGGCCATGACAATGTTAATGCTAACAAAAAGTGTAAAACAAAAAACCTAAATAGCGATTGATTAAAAACACACTTGTTTAAACATTTCATCTCATCAATTGGCCAATTACTGGCAAGCATTGCGTGGTTCATATTTGAGTTGTGTACAATCAATTCAAGCAGAGAACAGAAACAAATCAAAATTGTGCAAATTTAAGTTTTCATCAAAGCATTAAATTATTTAGAATGACTTAAGTGGAACATTTCCAAAGAGGAAACACGCGCTCAATCCACTTCATACTTCAAAGTCTCAAGTAGAACTTTTTCAAAACGAATGGGAAGTGTAGTCAAATGTGTGCGGCAACCAATGAGATAAATGTTGACTCAGCCGGACGAAGATTCCATGAAATTAAATGAAATGAGTGGATTTTTTTCTCAAAAGGATGAACGCATATATTGTGGTGATGCATTGGTTTTATATACAGTATCGTGACAAATGTCGTAATATTATTGCATTATGCTTTATATGAATTATATTTTAAACTAAATTATCAATGGGCGATTTCACAACAAAAGTGTTTGCAATACCAAAAACATCTCTGCAGAAAAATGTCAATGTTCGTAAATAGGCATTTTGTGTTTTCAGAGGACCAAATACGGAACAATTTCGATAAAGCGTAGATCCCCAGAATTATTCGGTATATTGGGTAAGCTTTTCAATTAATTGGCTATAATTTGATTTGTTGCGTTTTGTTGTTAGATCTCACTTCAAACGTTACCCCAAATTGTTGGTATTGTGAAGTCTTGATTAATGGTTCTCACCTCAATAGGCTACAAAACAATAGGTTTGGTCTTACGTTTCAGTTTTGGGTCTACTCCTAAATAGCGGAATTTTTTCTAAACATCACACTCCTTTCCAATCCTGCGATACGTAGTTGCCTTACCCTTAGTTTTAACCGGACCTGCCTTTTAATACTATCTTAAGCCTACCTCTTCGTTCTTCTCCATGTGGAAGACTTCCAATTTCTTCATCGGCAGTGTTTTGTTCTTCAGACCAACTTTTTTGACCGATTGGAGCAATCTTCGAACAAATATATGTTTGGCAAAAATATTACGATTTGCAAAGTTTGGATAAACAGATTTTCTAAATGTTGAAATTTTGTAGGAAAAGAGTGGATTTAATTAATTTCCCTTTCGAGATGAGCTACATGATCGCAGTTGCAATGAAAAGGAAAACCAGAGAGATATTACATTCCCACCATTAAGCGAAGCGTTTCGCCGTTGGTTAAGCGGCTCATCAGTCATATTGGGCAATATGGCTTACAATTGTCGTTACTTATGTCGAATATTGTTGCGAAATTTCAGCTACGAATTAAATTCAACCGTGTCAAGGTTCGGATATTTGGCATCACACCAGAACATTCCCTTTCAGATCAGATTTTTCTTGTAGTGACGGACTTTTTTCCATACAAACTAATATATTTTTCTTCAATGGTATACAACTGCATATTGTGCAACCTTAGGATGATAAGGAGGTAGCTTTGAACGCTAAGGCGCCGGACAACAATCAACAGATGCCATGGGAACCAGGGTTCAAATCCCAGCCGGGCTCAAGATGAATTTTTGATTTTTATGCCTTTTTAGTGCGAAGGATCATTCATGTAAATATTTTTATTAATTTCTCTTTCGGGACGAGCTACATGATCGAAGTTGCAATTTAAGTGTGGAAGAAATATTACGATGTATGATTTTTGGATCAAATCGGTTACTTCCCTCGAGAGTTATCGTGGGCACCAGCCAGACGCACAGATATTTGTAAATCGACTCCAAGTTGCCTGAAACGGATGGGTCATGGGTCTATAACCAATATTTTCATAAGGCACATTTTTGCCGTAGCACATTGTATATACCCTCATTACCCATAAGGTATAAACATTTTGTATACCCTTCGAAACACTGTGGTACAGGGTATCATGTCTTAGTGCATATATTTGTAACAGACAAAAGAAATCGAGATTGACCCATGGTTCCTTTTGAGAATATGTATAGAATCACTTTCTGAGTCGATTTATGCGTATCCGTCCGTCCATGTATATTTGTGAATAAAGTACAGGTCGCATTTATGATCCGATTTGGATGACATTTGGCACATGTCAGTTATTTGGTCCAAGGATGAACCCTATTGAAATTGGATAAAATCGGTTAATATTTAGATATAGCTCCCATATATAGTTTTTTCCGATTTTATGTGAATGGAACATAATACTGCCAATATTGGTCCGATAGAGACAAAATATTGCACAGAGTATTGAATTAGATCTAGATCGATATATGCGAAGTTTTGTTGAAATTGGTTCCGATTTAGATTTAGCTCCCATATATAGTTTCGTCCGATTTTATGTAAATGGAGCACAACACTGTCAATGTTTGTCCGATTGAGATAAAATTTTGCAAAGCGAACTGAAATTACTGCAGTTTGAAATCGGTTCAGAGGTAGTTATAGCTGCTATATATTATAGTCCAATTTTATGTATGAATTAGGTACAGATTGATGTATGCGAAGTTTGTTGGAATCGGTTTAGATTTAGATATAGCTTTTAATTTTTTATAAATTTCAGATTGTTATGTGTATGGGTTGTTTTAATTTAGTTTAAATAACTATGTACGAAATTAATTTTGTCAGATTCCATTACAATGGACCTTCAAAGATGATATGTCTATTCCATCAAAAGGATTTTATACATACGATCATCTGATCGTGGTAAAGGGTATCATATTGTCGGCCCGTCCGACTTTTGTCCGATTTGAATAGCTCATTTAAATATAGCTCACATATATACTTTATGTATTTTATGTAAATGGTGCACCATACATCGTGTTCTATTTGCACATTATTTGGTTTTTGAAATCGGTTCAGAAGTAGATATAGTTCTCTCATAAATTTTTGTCCGATTTCAAGCAAATGGTGGAAATGGAGGAGCTTTTGTCTGCTCGCTTCACATGAAATATTACATTGGGTTAAAGACGTTTCAGCTTCAGATATAGCTTCCATATATACTTCCATCCGATTTCATCAAAATTATGTACCAAATAACTTAAGTTTGACCGCTTAGGTCGAATTAGTGCACAATGTACCAAATCGAACCTAGAAAAACCTGTATTGGATTTTGTGTCTAGATAAATTTTTGGATAGCGCACTGTGTTGCAGCATACCAACTGGTGGATGCCACTGTTGCTCAAATACATCCATTTATATACAGATATTATACACATTTTGATCGATGATTGACATTCAATTTTTCATAAATTTTAGATTTGTGGTGTCTTATTGGTCCAAGGACGAACCCCATTGAAATTAGAGAAAATCGGTTCAGATTTAGATAAATTGTATAGTAAACTCTTAAAGTTTGTCTGATTGAGACAATATTTTGCAAAGCATCCTGAATTAAATAAAGATGAGAGCATGTGAAATCGGTTGAGATTTAGATGTATATTGCATATATATTTGTCAAAATTTGTCCCTTAGAGACAAAATTTCGCACAGAGTACTGAAAGTAGTACAGATGTGAAGTCTTATTGTTAAGTCTTGTTGAAATCGGTTCAGATTTAGATATAGCTCCCATATATATTTTTTCGATACCGATATATACCATATATCGCTGTAGGTTAGGAGAATGTCTGGTACATACCCAAAGTGGTGTGGTGTATCATATAATCGGACCGGTTAGCCTTTGTCCCTTCCTTTGTGGTTGCCTATAAAGAGTTGGCCCAATCCTAGCTTAACGCTTTCGTTTACTTCTTTAAATTTTGTTTTTGCCATAATTCTTTAAACATCGACTGTATATTACACAACCGGGTGTTTGATCAGAAAATGTATGTAAACACATTGCCACTTAATATTGTATTGGCAATTTACTTCACCATAGGTAGTGGTTGCAAACACCACACACTCTCTTCACAATAAGTGTCCACATGGTGAAAGAAAATTACATGCAATTGTATGTGGCACAGACTTTGTCATAAACAAGGGATTACTCAATGTTGACAATGATTTATTTGACCATGGAGAATGTCTCCATGTCTTTTTTTCAAAATCTAAGAGATTTACCACCATATAAAAAATAAATTTAAATAATTGTTAAAAAGAAATACGTGTGCTGCTGCACTTTCCGATGATACATCATGTGTACAATCCCAAAAAATGGAGAGAAAGATTAGACGGTAGCTAATTAGAAAGAAGACGGACAAATGAAATGCGCTGTTTGTTTAAAAAAAATGAATCATAAAGAACATCGGCTTAGATGTGACATGATTGAAAACTTTTGAAAAAATGTGCCCACAATAAAGAAACAACAACAAAACAGCTGTTGTATTATCAAACAAAACTTTGCTAAGCATCCACCAAAAAACACACACACACACAAATTCTCATTATAATACAGCAATCGACCATTCATCCAACCAAAACAACACTCACACCGAACAAGTATTCCCAGCGATACGGATCCAACCCATTCTATCGACTTATTCATCAAGTGTGTGTTTTTGTGAGCTGGCTGGCAGTCATGACATTGAAAAGTGGAAGCCAGGAGGCCATTACGCACCCCTTTTTTGCCATCTAATGTCTTTTTGATATTTAGCCAGTCATCCATCCATCCAGCCAACCAACCGAACCGAACAGCACATATACGTGATGTCACCATGCATGAACGCTAAGTAGCTGCTGGAATTAATTACCTTTTCTTTTGCAAAGAAATTGAAATTGTATTTTGCCCGTCTGGTGTGTTTGTATTTTGTTTGCCTTTATTTTCAAGGAATGCGTTTCTTTGCAGCAACTCCTCCCACCTTCACCTCGTGGACCCTCCTCCCACAAACAAATGTTGCCATAATTTTAAATTGTCATCAGTGCAAGCGGCTTTAGTCTTCTTTTGTTGGCTTTTCAAAGCCTTTTTTGTTGTCGATTTTGTTGTTGTTGTTGCTGTAGATTTCAGTGTCATTAACATCGCCTCTTTTCATCACGTCAATGTAAATATTTGCATTGGTGTCCTTTGTTGTAACAGAGTGTGTCCGTGTTTTTGTTTCCTCGCCATCGTCCTCGACATTGTGGGTGGCTGGGTGGAAATTAAGATTGGAAATTTTCTCATCATGATGCAACCAAACAAAAAATTGCCATCGCTAGACGACCTTGCACAGGCATAGTTAGAGATGATGGCAGTTGTGATGGTGGGTGGATGGTGGTGTTGGCGACTAGCGTGCGACACTTGTCTAAACATTTTTTGCAATTAAACGTTTTTTGTTTGAAAATTATATATTTTTTGTTTTCTTTGTTGCCCAGTTGTGGTTACATTTTTGACACTTTATCTCTTCTTCAACGGTTTTAAAATTTAACGCGTTCTCATAAGCCTAAGAAAAATATTGACATACGTATTTGGCTTATAGAGAAGCAAAATTTTTTTGTTCTAATGAACAGCGTTTAATTAAAATGGAAAGTGTAACAGTTATAGAATATATTTATGGTTCACCCTGTCAATATATACTCTCTCAAAAATCTCTACCATAATCAACCATTAAGGAAAGTAGTAAAGTCGGATTGAGCCAACTATTTGATACCCTTCACCACATTGGGTATATTCTACATATGTATCCTAAGAGACGAATTTAACGCCCTATAAGTTGAACCGACTAACTTCAATCCATACACATTCCAAATTGAGAATCGTTTGCGTACAATGGGACAAATTTAATAAACTTAATACAGCTATTCGGTATGTTTAAAATTGAACTCAATCAGACCCGTTCGAAATCTATATGGAAGACATTATGCATCTGGATCACTTTTGGCAAACCGCAATAACGTCATTTTAGTCTCAATTTGATACGCTATGCAAAATTTCGTGTTAAACGGACAAACATTAGGAGTTTGCCTAAATTCGGATGAATATATATGTATGGGAGCCATATCTAAATCTAGACCGATTTCAACGAAACTTGCCAGAGTTTATTATTTGTATTAACTTCAGTACATTGTACACAATTATGTGCCAGTCGTGCAAACTTTGGGTCTTTAATGCACAATTTACATAAAACCGGAAAAAATATATATGGGAGTTATATCTAAATCTGAACCGATTTTCACGAAATTTAGCATACATCATTATAGACTTCATTCAGTACGTTATGCAAATTTCGACCGATTTTTCCCAACTTCAATAGGGTTCGTCCTTGAGCCAAATAAATGAGCTATGCCTTTTGCCTGTTACAAACATATGCACAAAGACATAATACCCTGTGCCATAGTGTGGTGATGGGTATAAAAAATGGACTGAATATAGACCTTGGCCGAAATGGTCAAAATTTATTTAATTTCATCGCATTCGAAATTTCTAAAAAACGGATCGAACGTTTGTTGTTATTTAAAGTCCACCATTATTCGATAATTTTGGTTGTTCGTTGTTCAATTTTGGCCGTGATATTCGATGGGAAGTGAGATTTTATAAGCAGACTCATTGTTTTTTCGGATGCCCAGAGTTTCATTCTTGTAAATTAATTGTATTTGTTTATCACGGAAGTTGTACTAATGTACTGTAGATTTTAGTTGTTGTTGTTGTAGTAGCAGTTTTATATGAACATTGTTCCGCTGAATCAGTCTGAATCTGTCTCCAAGTTAAGAAATGCATCTAATTCCAAAAATTGCAACTATAGATCTTCTGGGGTAAGTCGAGTAGATTTGCAAAGGCAATTGGTCCCGTACCACATGCTGAGCAGACATTCTGAACGTGATCATCAATCCTTGCCCAATACGAATTGAGACGACAGCACTATCCTAAACGAAATTGATCCAAAACTACTCTGGTTTGTCTTGGCAGCTGACGTTTTTCGGCTTTAATGGGCGGGGTGAGCTCCGCGAAAGGCACTCGTTCTGCTGTATCAGTATAAATGCTCTTCAGACCTTGACACAACTTGATCTAGAGTCTCTATTTTTTTAAGGTTGGACCTCTCTCTAACTAGATCATGCAGATCCTCCCTGACACGCAGGGCATTTGGAGTCTTATCCATCATATGATGGTTAGGATGATTGTCACTGAAGCTCCCAAACAGGTACTGCATCGAAAGCATATTGCTATGCTGACATAAGGGAAGGATTTTCGTCTCCTCATGAATATGGTAAACTGGTGTCATGCGGAGGAACTTGTTGCTGTTTTTATGGCGGCGTTCTGACAGATCTGAATACTTCTCCATTGCGTTAGATGCTCAACAAGGTTTCCTTTTCTGCACCCCAATTGCTGGCGGCAAGCGACTTGCGGACCTTCTCTCTAATTTTCAATTTATTGCCAATAGTTCTGGTTTTCGCGGACGATTTGAACATGCTGTCGAATGCTGCCCCCGAGTATTTTGAGGTAGATGGTGGTCTGAATTGTGTGCCGTCGACCTGCATATTCGATGGAATTCTCGTCTCCGCAGTTCATGTGGTGAACAATGTGGCGGAAGATTTCGTGGGGGATATTTTAATATTCCTCTATGTGGCACGATTGACTGTATCAAAGGCTTTTGATAGGTCAAGCGCTACCAACACAGTTCTATGGCACGACTGGTTCTGGTTTAGTCTTCGACTTGTTAATGTGGAAACCAGTAAGGAAAGTAGTAAAGTCGGACTGGGCCGACTATATGATACCCTTCACCACTTTTGGTATATTCAACAGATGTATCCTAAGATGCTCCAATTACATAAAACCGGACGAAAATATATATGGGAGCTACATTTAAATCTGAACCGATTTTCACGAAATTTAGCTCACGACATTCTAAACTTAATTCAGTACGCTATGACAAATTTCGTGCAAATGGAATGATTTTCAAAGACTTTGGTGCGCCATTTACCTAAAATCGGGCGACTATATATATATATATATATGAGCGCTTTATATACATCTGAACCGATTTTCATGAAACTTGGCACACATTATTATAGACGCAATTCAGCACGCTATGCCAAATTTCGTGCAAAGATATATAGGGTCTTAAAAGCATCAATTACCTTAACCGAATGATTTTCAAAGACTTTGGTGCACCATTTACCTAAAATCGGGCGACTATATATGTATATATATATATATATATATATATATGGGAGCTTTATATACATCTGAACCGATTTTCACGAAACTCAGCACACATCATTCCAGGAAACTTGGCATAAAACACTCTAGGCTCCATTAAGTACGTTATGCCAAATTTCGTGCAAATCGAAATATATATAGGGACTTTGGTGCATCACTTACATAAAATCGGACGAAACTATATATGGGAGCTATATCTAAATCTGGACCGATTTTCACGAAACTTGGCAGACATCACTCTATGCTCAATTCAGTACGTTATGCCAAATTTCTTGCAAATCGAAAGATATATAGCGACTTTGGTGCACCATTTACATAAAATCGGACGAAAATATATATGGGAGCTATATCTAAATCTGGACCGATTTCCAGGAAATTTAGTAGACATCACTCTAGGCTCAAAACATTATGCCAAGTTTCGTGCAAATCGAAAGATATATAGGGTTTTTGGACCGATTTTTACGAAACTTGGCAGACATTATTCTAGGCTTAATCCATTACGCTGTGCCAAATTTCGTGCACAGCGTATATATATATATATATATATATATTTTCGGACGAAAAAATATATGGGAGCTATATCTAAATCTGAACCGATTTTTCTCAATTTCTAAAGGGTTTGTCCCTGGGCGAAATAAGTGAACTGTGCCAAATTTCATCCAAATCGGATCATAAATGCGACCTGTACTTTGTTCACAAAAATACATGGACGGACGGACAGACGGACATGCGTAAATCGACTCAGAAAGTGATTCTATGCATATTCTCAAAAGTAACTATGGGTCTGTCTCGATTCCTTTTGCCTGTTACAAACATATGCACAAAGACATAATACCCTGTACCAGAGTGTGGTGAAGGGTATAATAACGTGCAATGCTGTTGTTGTGCTGCGTTGCTTACGGAACAAATGCTTATGATTATCCACTGGATAGCTTTCCCTAACGCTAGGGATGAGTAATAAATCCTGAGTCTTTGCTGCTGAAATACATCTGGAATCCTCCTCAGTATCGGCACTACCCTGTCCATTAAAATTTCTTTCTGCTACCCGTGCATCAGAAGGAATGGAATGTTCTCTGAAGCCCTGACTTTCTAATTCGTTTCCAGTTGGCTTTTCTATGGCTTAGGAAATTGCGGCGTTCTGAAATGATGAAATCTGGCGGTCTGCAAATAAAAACGCTTATGGGAAGATAATCTGAGCCAAGAGAAATGACGGGCTGCCAATTGACGTCATTTATCAGACATGGTGACACAATGGTTATATGTGGCTAACTGTGACACTCACCCCTTATTCTGGTGGGTGCGTCCTCATTCATTTCCCTCCAATAGGAATCTCATGTTAGTCAAATTACGCGGTGCACAGCTATCAATAGAACGTATATACACTTTGAGCGTCTCTACGTTGGCAGTACCACATTTATCTGCTACCCACATATTCCATGTATGGGTCACTAGAGTCTAGATCAAGCCAGATAGAACAGAGCTTTATCAGGTCTTCTACACTTGTGGGCGTATCAAACTGTGGTACAATGTATTACTACTAATTTACTAATTTATACAACCTTTTTATACCCTTCACCACACTGTGGTACAGGGTATTATGTCTTTGTGCATATGTTTGTAACAGGCAAAAGGAAACGAGATAGACACATGGTTCCTTTTGAGAATATGCATAGAATCACTTTCTGAGTCGATTTATGCATGTCCGTGTGTCCGTCCGTCCGTCCGTCCGTCTGTCCGTCTGTCCGTCTGTCCGTCTGTCCATGTTAAATTGTAAACAAAGTACAGGTCGCATTTATGATCCGAATTGGATGAAATTTGGCATAGGTCACTTATTCGGCCCAAGGACGAACCCTATTGAAATTGGGAAAAATCGGTTCAGATTTAGATATAGCTCCCATATATATATTTAACCGATTTAATGTAAACGGTCCCTATATATCTTTCGATTTGCACGAAATTTGGTACAGCCTAATCATTTAGGTCTAGAATGATGTCTGCCAAGTTTCGTGAAAATCGGTCCAGATTTAGATATAGCTCCCATATATAGTTTCGTCCGATTTCATGTAAATGGTGCCCCAAAGTCCCTATATATCTTTTGATTTGCACGAAATTTGGTATAACGTGCTGAATTAATCCTAGAGTGATGTATGCCAAGTTTGGAGAAAATCGGTCCAGATTTAGATATAGCTCCCATATATAGTTTCGTCCGATTTCATGTAAATGGTGCCCCAAAGTCCCTATATATCTTTCGATTTGCACGAAATTTGGTACAGCCTAATCATTTAGGTCTAGAATGATGTCTGCCAAGTTTCGTGAAAATCGGTCCAGATTTAGATATAGCTCCCATATATAGTTTCGTCCGATTTCATGTAAATGGTGCCCCAAAGTCCCTATATATCTTTTGATTTGCACGAAATTTGGTATAACGTGCTGAATTAAGCCTTGAGTGATGTATGCCAAGTTTGGAGAAAATCGGTCCAGATTTAGATATAGCTCCCATATATAGTTTCGTCCGATTTCATGTAAATGGTGCCCCAAAGTCCCTATATATCTTTCGATTTGCACGAAATTTGGTACAGCCTAATCATTTAGGTCTAGAATGATGTCTGCCAAGTTTCGTGAAAATCGGTCCAGATTTAGATATAGCTCCGATATATAGTTTCGTCCGATTTCATGTAAATAGTGCCCAAAGTCCCTATATATCTTCTGATTTGCACGAAATTTGGCATAACGTACTGAATTAAGCCTAGAGGGATGTCTGCCAAGTTTGGAGAAAATCGGTCCAGATTTAGATATAGCTCCCATATATAGTTTCGTCCGATTTGATGTAAATGGTCCACCAAAGTCGCTAAATATCTTCCGATTTGCACGAATTTTGGCATAACGTACTGAATTGAGTCTAGAATGATGTCTGCCAAGTTTCGTGAAAATAGGTCCTGATTTAGATATAGCTCCCATATATAGTTTCGTCCGATTTCATGTAAATGGTGCACCAAAGTCCCTATATATCCTTCGATTTGCACGAAATTTGGCATAACGTACTTAATTGAGCCTAGAATGATGTCTGCCAAGTTTCGTGAAAATCGGTCCAGATTTAGATATAGCTCCCTTTTATTATAGATTGATTTTAAGTAATTGACGTACTAAGGAACCAATTGGAATAAAACGTTCTGAAAGTTGTATAACCTAACCTGTGACAAGTTTGTTTGAAATCGCTCAATATTTGGATAGAGCTTCCATATATATTTTCGCCCGATTTCTAGTAAATTGGGCATCAAACTCCTCATGTTAGTCAGATTGACATCAAATTTTGCACAACTTAAAAAATTGAGCATAGAATTACGTAGTTGCGTTTTCTAGAAGTGCAGACATAGCCCAACGGATGACCTATTTATATTTGTTTGAAGTCGATTGACATACTTTATGGATAGATCTAGGTAGATTCACATTCAGATAAATATCACATTTTTTTCATCCAATTTTATGTTATAGTCCTGCTTAATATACCCATAGTGGTGAAGGGTATCATATAGTCGGCCCCGTCCGACTTTACTACTTTCCTTACTGGTTTTATGTACCTCTTAACTCTTTCGACATTTTAGGACGGTTATGTCGTTTTTCGATTTTTGCCTGTTGGCCAATTAAGTTAAATTTTTGCCTGTTGGGCACATCTGTAACCAAACTTAACATTAAGTCTTAAGGTGGGTAATTTTACTATCCCATTACATCGCCCGCGGTATTTTCTCAAGGTCCCATCTGTAAATACATAAAGAATCGTAGGAGCTCATCTTGCTCCTCAATTTGCTCCTTTCCTTATTTGTTTTCTTAATATTACATATATTCTACTTAGTGTATTCCTGGACGTAACCGATTCTATTTACATCATTTCGTGATGGATTCCGAATTAAGCAATTAAAATCCCAAAATCTTCATCTGGTGACGACAAGTCATCAGCACATTTAAGAATTTCTATGGGACTATGTCATTCATAATCATCATCGACCTGACTATAAGAAATTTTATTTAGTTTTCTCACATTAGTTAATGACAATGTCGTCATTTCGGAATGATGGATGAAGTATTTCGTATTTATTAAGCCTCTTAAAGTCATAATCTCAAATGCAAATACCTTCATTGTGGCAATAACAGCAACATCGAATCGAAGTTTTTACACCAAATCACATCACAACAGTCAAATGTAAAAGTCAATGTCCGTGTTGAGGACATTCGAATGCCAGGCGAATACCAGACAAATGCATGAGCGAACGAACGCATGGACATGGTGGCATGCCATGTTGTGGGTATTGTTCAATCCTCCAAATGGAGGGGATGAATGAATGGATGGATGGACGTTACAAGCGGACATTGTTGCATGTTCTAGTTGATAATCGTTTTAAACATTCATTCATTTGGTGGTGCTGCTGCTGCTACTCGTCCACATTTCAAATGCATTGTTATTGTTGCCGCAGTTACTGTTGTTGTTGTTGTTCCTGATGATGATACTGCAACTGAGAGAATAGCTCTAATCCTTTGTAAATGTCATTACAATAAATGTTCAACACACGCTTGAGTTTTGTATGATTACGCTCAGCACACACTGCTCGTCGGGTGTGTGTGCCTATGTGTGTGTAGTAACAACCAGCAAAGTCCATTGAAGTCATATAGTGTATTTGCACGTCATGCAACATCAATGTTCTTCCACTTGGTTCGGACCAGTCCAATTCGAAAGTCCTTATATTTTTGGCATAAACTTCGAATAGGATTTGCCGTTTCCCTCCCTGTGACTGCGCTATGTGTGTGCTCGCCTCGATGGGCCACCAGTAGTAGTCATGGAGTCAAAATCAGTCGTGTGTTAAAATTGTTTGATTTTGTTATTAGGCGAATAACGAGTAATCGCCTGCCCTCACTATGGACCCTTCTCCCCATGCAACCCAGAAAAGTTTGTTGTCTTATTTATTCGTCGATGTCATTGCATGTAGTTTATTATTGTTCGGAGGACATGTTCTGTAGTTTTAGTTATACAATAATTTTTTGGTAATCATTTTGGCAAATATTTGCTGATAGTTATTTGGTACACCAAGGTATGTGATGCGCTGGTGATTAGGGGGATGGTTGGTGGTATTTGGGATTTTGAATTTGTGGTGTACCGTCCACGAAAGCAATGTAATGGGTATTAAGTGAATGGGATGTGTTCAAATTAGGAAATATTGATCAAATTGAGGGCTCTCTTCAAATAAAGTTTGATCGGAGAAGTAAAGGGTCCAATAATATTACACACAGTATCCAATAATATTACACACCAGTAAGGAAAGCGGTAAAGTCGCACTGGGCCGACTATATGATACCCTTCACCACTTTGGGTATATTGTACATATGTATCCTAACAATATCATGTCTATGTTCCCTCTTTCTCCAACATATCCTAACTTTAATTTCATTCGAGCAGATTTAGAGCCGTCTGCGTAATATGAGGAAAATTTATGGAAAACTATTGATGGCAAAATTGATACACGCTATTCGGTACGCCGTGTTGTTAAAAATATAATCTATATGTGGGAGCTATATCTAAATCTGAACCGATTTTCACGAAAATTAACCCACATCTTTCTAGACTTAATTTAGTACGCTATGCCAAATTTTGTGGCATTCGAGGCATATTGGGTCCTTGGTGCACCATTTACATAAAATTGGACGAAAATATATATGGGAAATATGTCGAAATCTAAACCGATTTTCCCGAAACTCACCACTCATCATTCTAGACTCAATTCAGTACACTATGCCAAATTTTGTGCAAATCGAAAGATATAAAGGGACTTTGGTGCACCATTTACCTTAAATCGGACGAAAATATATGGGAGCTATATCTAAATCTAAACCGATTTTCACGTAATTTAACATACATCGTTCTAGACATAATACAGCTCCCTATGCGAAATTTCGTGCAAATCGAAAGATACAGGGGGACTTTGGTGCACTATTTATCGAAAATCGGACGGAAATATATATGGGAGCTATATCAAAATCTGAACCGATTTCCACGAAATTTAACACACATCATTCTAGACCTAATTCATTACGCTGTACCAAATTTCGTGCAAATCGAAAGATATATAGGGACCGTTTACATTAAATCGGACGAAATATATATATGGGAGCTATATCTAAATCTGAACCGATTTTTCCCAATTTCAATAGGGTTCGTCCTTGGGCCAAATAAGTGACCTGTGCCAAATTTCATCCAATTCGGATTATAAATGCGACCTGTACTTTGTTTACAATTTTACATCGACAGACAGACGGACATGCATAAAACGACTTAGAAAGTGATTCTATGCATATACTCAAAAGGAACCATGTGTCTATCTCGATTATTTTTGCCTGTTACAAACATATGCAAACCTGTACCACAGAGTGGTGAAGGGTATAATTAAATACATATACATATCATCTTCATAGTCGATAAGAAATGTCTCTGATGAAAAAGAGATACATTTATTGTTGGGGACATAAATCCCATTTAATCTGCACGAAAAATGATTTTCTTCTGAAGCATTGCCAACAATGAACAATTTTGCAACACCATAAAAATGGAATATATTTAAGATTAAAACTATTATTTGCTACTACTCGGTCCACGTTTTGGTATAGCCCTCGTATAGTAAATTCCCCCAAAATTCGCCAAATTGATGAGTATAGGCATGCTTTTCAATTAATGTTTGTGTACAAAGGAACAATTTGAGGTCCTTATTGCCGGATGGAAGCTCACCCAAATGCAGCACGCGGCGTGCGGACTTTTGGTCAAACCAAAGCCACTATCGATGATGTGTGGAAGGCCATTTCAGAAGACCTAAACTGGTATGGCATTCCAAATGAATGACAGAAAGTGGCGAACATCTTCTTTTGGGTCCATGATATGTACGTGTGTATCATCCTCATCCGTTAATTTGGATACAATCAAAATTTTACACAGTTTTTCCTCTATTAGCCGGATAACTTCGGCGACATTGTCGGTTGAGCCATGCCAAGGTTGAAGTCATTGCTATGGGACTTTTGAAAACTTTAAGAAAGAAGGAATTGCTGTTGGCCGCCAGGCTTTTCGGAAATCAGGGTTTAAGGCTTCATCTATGTACACAACGGCATCTTTTGGTAGTCGAAAATACGCCTTCAAGCTAATATGAGCAGTTGATTGAACATTTCTCTAAACGTCAGCATCTACGTTCTGTAGTAGTAGTTCTGATGGTAGTTCTAATAGTTTTATCTCTTAAATGCCTTCTAATAAATGACACACCTTGAACATAATTCATTCAGTTGATAACATTCATCAAAAAATAGTTCCCTGAGCTTATCATCACATATAATTAGCTTTTCTGAAATATTTTATTCATTTTTTGTTTGTTTACAATATTTCTAGTTGTAGAAATATCAAAACAGTATTATCGACTGCAACTGAGAAAAGTTGCTATTCATAATGTTAAGTTTTATTTTAATTGTGTTGCCAGTTGAACTCGCAACTGGAGTTTGGTTGATTTCCATAATCGACCCATTAGTCTCATTTGCCCTTGATGGATCAAAATGTTCTTCACATAAGATTCACTACATTTTTAAATATTTCTACATACCCCTCATACAATAGTCAAGCATCGTTTAAGGTATTTAAAGTCCTATCCCAATTTTCAAACTTGTATGTCCGTAGTTTGTTGTCCGTTTTATCCTGGCATTCATGACATATAACCCATAAAAAAGTCCTTATATATTATAAGTTTTCTTGAATTTCCATTACTGGTTTTGGAAATAAAAAGTTCTGCTTGGTCGAATAAGGGAAGGCATCATAATTTTATGCGTGGAATTTCCTTCTGTAAAATATTGATCCATTTTTAATTTCATAATTGAAAAATAATCTGGTTTTTTATGGTCATAACTATTCAGCATATCTTTGTTCTTTATGCGAATTCCTTAATGCATTATTGTTTATTTAACTGATCGGATGATCATAAAATTGGCAATAAAATCGTATTAACAAAAGGAGAAAACGATATATTTTTGTTTATTCAATCATATTGCAAGGCATGCATATTTGTTTGATGTAACATTCCATTTAGATGATTCATTGTGGGAACTGACTGATGATGGAATTAAAAAAAAAAACAGTTACAAAAGATGTGTATTATTGAGACATTTAATTGATGAAAAAATATTTTTCCGTGATCATTAAAATCGCATGGTAAGCTTCCAATAAAATTTAATATTATTTTCAGTAATAATAGTTCTTATTTTTCATTTTCATTATATCCTACTATGTTGTAAGGTTATTACAGCTTTCTGTGGCTCAAAAAGTTTGAATGCCGCGAAATTCTGGTTCTAGACCCACTTTTTATACCCTTCACCACACTGTGGTACAGGGTATTATGTCTTTGTGCATATGTTTGTAACAGGCAAAAGGAAACGAGATAGACACATGGTTCCTTTTGAGAATATGCATAGAATCACTTTCTAAGTCAATTTATGCATGTCCGTCCGTCTGTCCGTCTGTCCATGTTAAATTGTAAACAAAGTACAGGTCGCATTTATTATCCGAATTGGATGAAATTTGGCACAGGTCACTTATTCGGCCCAAGGACGAACCCTATTGAAATTGGGAAAAATCGGTTCAGATTTAGATATAGCTCCCATATATATATTTAACCGATTTAATGTAAACGGTCCCTATATATCTTCCGATTTGCACGAAATTTGGTACAGCTTAATCATTTAGGTCTAGAATTATGTCTGCCAAGTTTCGTGAAAATCGTTTCAGATTTAGATATAGCTCCCATATATAGTTTCGTCCGATTTCATGTAAATGGTGCCCCAGAGTCCCTATATATCTTTCGATTTGCACGAAATTTGGTATAACGTATTGAATTAAGCCTAGAGTGATGTCTGCCAAGTTTCGAGAATATCGGTCCAGATTTAGATATAGCTCCCATATATAGTTTCGCCCGATTTCATGTAAATGGTGCACCAAAGTCCCTATATATTTATTTTTGCACGAAATTTGGCACATCGTACTGACTTGAGCTTAGAATGATGTCTGCCAAGTTTCGAGAAAATCGGTCCAGATTTAGATATAGCTCCCATATATAGTTTCGTCCGATTTCATGTAAATGGTGCCCCAAAGTCCCTATATATCTTTCGATTTGCACGAAATTTGGCATAACGTATTGAATTAAGCCTAGAGTGATGTCTGCCAAGTTTCGAGAATATCGGTCCAGATTTAGATATAGCTCCCATATATAGTTTCGTCCGATTTCATGTAAATGGTGCCCCAAAGTCCCTATATATCCTTCGATTTGCAGGAAATTTGGCATAACGTACTTAATTGAGCCTAGAAGTACGTTATTGCCAAGTTTTATTAAAATCGGTCCTGATTTAGATAAAGCTCCCATATAATGTTTCGTGCGTTTTCTAGAAGTACAGACAGAGCCCAACGGATGACCTATTTATATTTGTTTGAAATCGATTTACATATTTTATGGATAGATCTAGGTAGACTCACATTTAGATAAATATCACATATTTTATTTCATCCAATTTCATGTTAATAGTCCTGTTTAATATACCCATAGTGGTGAAGGGTATCATGTAGTCGGCCCCGTCCGACTTTACTACTTTCCTTACTGGTTAGTATTCAGACCGTTTCTCGTCCGTTTGCTCAACAACAACTTGAAGGGTTTTGGTCGCATGGTTGAGGAGTTTTAGCCAATAAATAAGCATGACTGTTTCGATGAAGATCTGCCAATAATTAGCGGATCAAATGGACCAACATTTTTGTGTGAAAAATTACACAAATTTGTATTTTATGGCGTATGTATTTACCACTGAAGAAGGTAAACCGGAGAAGATGACGAATATCCAAGAGGACTGTTTGATCTTTAAATTGATACCAATGATATGCTGATGTATGTACACGGATGTGGGAGTTATATGTATTACCATACTAGAGGGCGGACATGTAGTGCTGATGGCTAGGAATCTTTGAAAGTACGACGACAATAATTTTTGATGATGATCAGATTATATTTCGGGATAAAATGGACCGAAAACTTTATTTATTTATTTTTAATAACCTTCACCACACTGTGGTACAGGGTATTATGTCTTTGTGCATATGTTTGTAACAGGCAAAGGGAAACGAGATAGACACATGGTTCCGTTTGAGAATATGCATAGAATCACTTTCTGAGTCGATTTTCGCATGTCCGTCTGTCCGTCCGTGTATTTTTGTGAACAAAGTGCAGGTCGCATTTATGATCCGATTTGAATGAAATTTGGCATAGGTCACTTATTTGGTCCAAGAACGAACCCTATTGAAATTGGGAAAAATCGGTTTAGATATAGCTCCCATATATATTTTCGTCCGATTTCATGTTAATGGTGCACCAAAGTCCCTTTATATCTTTCGATTTGCTCGAAATTTTGCATGAGGCACTGAATTAAGTCTAGAATGATGTGTGTTAAGTTTCCTGAAAATCGGTTCAGATTTAGATATAGCTGCCATACACATTTTCGTCCGATTTAAGGTAAATGGTACACCAAAGTTCTTAAATATCTTTCGATTTGCACGAAATTTGGCATAACGTACTAAATTGAGCCTAGAGTGATGTCTGCCAAGTTTCGAGAAAATCGGTCCAGATTTAGATATAGGTCCCATATATAGTTTCGTCCGATTTAAGGTAAATAGTGCACTAAAGACCCTATATATCTGCCGATTTGCACGAAATTTGGTACAACGTACTGAATTGAGCCTAGGATGATGTCTACCAAGTTTCGTGAAAATCGGTCCAGATTTAGATATAGCTCCCATATATAGTTTCGTCCGATTTCATGTAAATGGTGCATAAAATTCCTATATATATTTCGATTTGCACGAAATTTGGCATATCGTATATATAGTGATGTCTGCCAAATTTCCGATATAGCTACTATATATAGTTTCGTCCGATTTCAAATGGTGCACCAAAGTCCCTATATATTTTTCGATTTGAAAATCGGTTGAGTTTTAGATATAGCTCCCTTATATTATAGATTGATTTTAAGTAATTGACGCACCAAAGATCCAATATATGGCTGATGGGAACAAAACGTACTGAAATTAGTGTAACCTAACCTGTGAAAAGTTTCGTTGAAATCGGTCCATATTTGGATATAACTTCCATATATATTTTCGTCCGATTTGAAGTAAATTGGACATCAAACTCCTCATGTTAGTCAGATTGACATCAAATTTTGTACAACGTACAAAATTGAGCATAGAATTACGTAGTTGCGTTTTCTAGAAGTACAGACATAGCCCAACGGATGACCTTTTGATATTTCTTTGAAGTCGATTGATCTAAGTCGATTCACATTTAAATAAATATCACATATTTTATTTCATCCAATTTCATGTTAATGGTCCTGTTTAATATGTCCATAGTGGTGAAAGGTATCATATAGTCGGCCCCGTCCGACTTTTCTACATTTTTTACTGGTTTTGTTTTCCAGTTGTTCTAAGCGTCACAATTACCGGCCATTTATAACACTTTTTCCATGGGGTAGGTCATCTGAGCAACTAATTCGAATGGCTGTCTTGATAATGAACGGTCAATATATAGCGGTTTGAATTAACTAAATCTTTGTTACACAGCAAAGATTTAGTTCAATATCAAAATTTGAATCTTATAGAGTAATAGATGCCGCGGGACAGACTATATGATACCCTTTACTACTTTGGCAACCACTTTGGCTGCAAGAGATGCATCCTAAGAGACCTCGCATTTTTTGAAGGACCATTGACTGAAAGTGGAATATATTAAATATGTGATATATGCCTATATGTGAACACACTTAACTGTACAATCAATAACCGGGTACATTTGTACCTTACTATGATGGAAGGTATATTAAGTTTGTTTTTCCGTTTATAATTCATTGTCCATTTTGGGGTTCTTGAGAGCGCTATTCAAGTGAATTCGCTGAAATTTGGTACGATGGGTTATTATTGGGTACCAACTGCCTCCACTAAAAATTATAAATATCGGCCCACAAATAAATGATCTGTGCCAAATTTCATCTCATTCTGATAATAAATGCAACCTGGACTTTACAGTTTAACATGGACAGACAGACTGCCAGACGGTTTGTACTCTAGCATTTTCTATTTTAGACTACCTTCCCCTACGTTATTGGGTCGGAAATTAGTATTTTGTAAGTAACAAACGGAATAACAAAATTAATATACCATTCGTACTATGATGTTACGTTTCAATAAGAAACCAAAATTTAATCGCTCAAGATACTTTTTATCGTCGATATACATACACATATACATTGTACCTCAAACTTAATTGAATAGTGTATCTCAACATCTTAAAAGTATTTCCATACGAGAAGTATCACAACATTGGAGTATCTAAACATGCATGTATATCAACATTCAAAGAGTATCTCCACAAATGATGTAAAGTGTCTCAACATATATATCTCAACATTTTTATTTGTTTACAATTAGTTGTTCAATCGTTTTGTTTAGATACAATTGTATCTAACAGATATAACGAAGCGAAACGCTATGGAATGGAACACAACAAATATGTGTGTTCTCTTGGGAATGCATTCCTCAATACGAGGACAAAAAATATCAAAACAATAACATTGAATAGAATCCACCACATGGTTGGCAGCTGAGAATTAATCCACAAACCCATGACATTATGGAATTGAAACATAAATACAAATTTTCCTCTCTTCTTGAGAGACATTGGTTTTTCCATCACAACCGGTTTGGATTGTATGTGCTGCAATATAACTTCGTCAACATATTCTAGGACTTACGAAAATTTCATAAAGTATTCTTACGTTTAGTTTACAAGTGGATGTCGAACTGTTTGTATTTGGAGCGCATGTTTATTGAGAATTGAATGTTTGAATTTGGAATTTATTCGTATTTTACGTAAAAAGATTTACAATTTCATGGATTTGTGTGATGGGGAAATTACTGAGAAGAGAATTTAAAAGAACAAAATATTTTGAGCTGTTTTTGTTAAGAATTTAAGAAATGCTTGAGACATTTGTGATAACTTTCGACACTTCTTTCGGCCTTAACAATACCAGAACGGATCTAAATGTTCCATTCAATATATTAATTTGCTAACTTATGATACATATGTCAAAAGAGAGACGCCGACAATAGTCGACAAACGCATTCTTCAAAGAGCTATGTTGACTTAATGTGACAAATTTCTACACCGTAATACAAAATTAAAGTTATATTGATAGGAACATTTTTTTAAAACCCTCAAAAGTACCGAACATGTGGTGTTATCGTTATATCAATAAAATATCATAAATAAAATATCATAAAATATTGAACAAGGGTTTACCGCACTATAACGCCAATTCGGTTGTAAAACCTATCTAATGTAACCAAAATACCGAAATTTTGGGATTCCGTTATATGCAGGCCATCCTATAATGAGGGCCAATATGAATTATTTTCGGTAACAAGTTTTGCTACCCAATAATGATTCAAAATATTTGATTGGGCCAATTCTAATGAGTCTAATTTTCCCAAAATATCGAACATTGGACGGTACCGGTTTATTCTACACAGTTGACCTCTATTGATAGCATATATCAATCTTTGATTATATGGATCCCGATTAACATGAAGTCAGTCAAAAGTATATAGGGATTATGTCTGAATTGCTTAATTTTGTACATTGTGCACACTTTATTATTTTCGAAAAAACACGATTTGAAAGTCTTTGAGAATATATTATTAAAACACAAAAATCCTTAAACCCATATTCTTCAAAAAATTATAAACTTTAAAAATATAATCATTAAAAGCAAATTTACCATTTGTGATAGTCCTGGATATTTTTTGATTAAAACTCCACGCCTTTTAATAACCCTAGAAAATATATTCCTTAAAAGTTGTTTGCCATTTCATAGCAATGAAAAAATATTCCATAAAAAATTCATTCCGTTTGCTAGTTACAGAAAAAGTAATTTTAAACAATACATTTCTCTGTGGTAATCCTTAAAAAATAATGATAAAAGCCTCTTAACTCCATAACACCCTTGAAAAAAAGCTGTTTGTAAAAAAATCCTTGAAGAAACTTAATTAAAAAAGTCCTACCATTTGATAATCCTAAAACTCTTGCTTAAAAATCCATGTCTATTAATATTCTCTTCAAAATAGTTTTGCTTGAAAAGAAACATTTTGTAAAAAATCCACACTTTTTTTGATCCTTGAAAAAAGATTCCTTAAAAAGTTCTGCCATTTGATAGTCTTCAAAACTATTATTTAATAATAATTAAAAAAAAATATCGATATCTTCCTTGAAAATCTAAGCATTTTTATAGTCCTTAAAAACGTATTCTTTAAAAAATCTACGACTTCCAAACTTTTTAACAAGTAAAAAATATGTTAAGTCCGGCCCAGCCGAACTTTTTATAGCCTCCACCATGAGGATGACAATAAAATATTTAAAATTAATGGGGGCTCCTAAGAGAAAACCAATGTTATAATAGGACCTTGAACATACCGAAAAATACGTGAGAAAAAAATGATTGAAATTCCAAATAAATAATAGTGGGGCTATTTGATGCTATAATAAATGGTGCTATAATAAAAAGGCTCATTATAGCGCCGGAGATCAATGTCGATATTTATACCCTTCATCCACTGTGGTGCGGGGTATTATATATGTTTTTAACAGGCAAAATTAAACGAGAGAGACAGAGAGACTTGGTTCCATTTGAGAATATGCATAGACTCACTTTCTAAGTCAATTTATGGATGTCCGTCGGTCGCATTTATCATCCGAATTGAAATTGGGAAAATAGTTTCAGATTTAGATTTAGCTCCCCTATATATTTTCGTCCGATTCAATGTAAATGGTGAACCAAGATTCCTATATCCTAAGTTTCGTAAATATCGGTTCAGATTTAGATATATTAGTTGCTTGGTGCTTCAAAGTTCCTATATATCTTTCGATTTGCACGAAATTTGGTCTAGCGTATTGAATTGTGTCTAGAATGATGTGTGTCAAGTTTCGTAAAAATCGGTTGATATTTAGATATAGCTCCCATATATAGTTTCGCCCGATTTTAGGTAAATAGTCCTCTAATGTCCCTATATATCTTTCGATTTGAACGAAATTTTGCACAGGGTAATGACTAAGGTCTAGAATGATTTGTGTTAAGTTTCGTGAAAATCGGTTCAGATTTAGATATAGCTCCCATATATAGTTTCGCCCGATTTTAGGTAAATAGTCCTCTAAAGTCCCTATATATCTTTCGATTTGCACGAAATTTGGCATAGCGTACTGAATTAGGTCTAGAATGATGTGTGCAATGTTTCGTGAAAATCAGTTACTGAATTAGGTCTAGAGATGTGTGCAATGTTTCGATATAGCTCCCATATATAGATTTGGCGCCTGAATTAGGTCGATTTTAGGTAAATAGTCCTCTATATAAGTTTTAGGTAAATAGTCCTCTAAAGTCCCAATGTATCTTTCGATTTGCACGAAATTTGGCATAGCGTACTGAATTAAGTGTAGAATGATGTGTGCAGGGTTTCGTGAAAATCGGTTAAGATTTAGATATAGCTCCCATATATCTCTTCGTCCGATTTAAGGTAAATGGTGTACCAAAGCCTATATATATCTTTCGATTTGCACGAAATTTGGCATAGCGTACTGCATTAAGTGTAAAATGATGTGTGCAGGGTTTCGTGAAAATCGGTTCAGATTTAGATACAGCTCCTATATATTCATCCGATTTAAGGTAATTTGTGCATCAAAGACCCTATATATCTTTCGATTTGCACGAAATTTGGCATAGCGTACTAAATTGAGTCTACAATGATGTGTGCTAAGTTCCGTAGAAATCGATTCAGATTTAGATATAGCTCCCATATATTTTCGTCCGATTTAATAGAAATGGCGCACTAAAGTTCTTATATATAATTTCATGTCAATATTTTGTTCGAGAAGGCTACGTCTTATATGACACAATATACCCAAAGTGGTGAAGGGTATCATATAGTCGGCCCAGTTCGACTTTACTATTTTCCTTACTGGTTTTAATTGGTGCAGATGCAGGCATAACTTATATATATATTTCGAACCGGTGTATAATTGCGGCATACCGAATAGAGTATATAAATCGATTTACATAAAATTGTCCCATTGTACGCAAAGGTATCTAAATCTACCCGAATGAAATTTAGGATAGGTTGCAGAAAGGCATGTGTATGTGTATTTCAATTCGTTCAATTTCATGTTAATATACCTATGAAGAATATACCCAAAGTGGTGAAGGGTATGATATATTCGGACTAAAACGTTGACCGATATCTCTTACGTCGGCTGGTAGGAGTATTAGCAATGTCTGTGCAAAATTTCAGATCTCCATCATAAATATTGGGATCACTGTCGTGATTTAAACAGACAGACATGTGTAAATCTACGTATAATTTTTTTCTGATCAAGAATTTTGGTGTAGTGTCCTTAAAGAAATATTTTTTAACGTCCGAGTTCTGATGATCTTTGGTAACATTGTTCTAGTACTAATATTCTTGCACTCATAGCCCTTGAACAAATATTCTTAAAAACAGCCATTAGAAAAACTGTTCTTCCAAAGAGTCTATTTTTAAAAATATTTTTTTATTAATTCACCTCTTTCTTTAAAACTTTTTAAACATATATTGTCCGAGAAAAAGCTAATCTTTCGATTGTGTTTTTTGCACTTAAAAACATAAATACAGCGCCTCACTAAATTTTCAACAAAAATGTGCTAATAGGGAACAGCTGTGGAGGTAAATGGTATCAAATGGACGACTTAACTGATTATTGGCGTTGCTCTTTTTTGCTTAGGTATCCTCATACTCATTTGTGGCTACTCTTTGCAAAAGTTCTTTATTTTAAATAGCACTAAATTACTCCAAACTTATTTAGTTTAATTTCATGGTTTCCCGGATTTACAACCCCGAATACCTTGTGTGCTGTGTCAAACAGCAAATACCATTGAGCAAATTAAATCTTTCGTTTTTCACAAGTTTATATTATGTTAATTTCCATGTAATTTTCAACTTGACATGACCATACTTGTTTTTGTTGTCGTCAGCAGTGTTAGCGTCGCACTTGTAACTCGATTACCAATCTAAATAAATAAAATTGCTTTGGCCAAGCTCGGTTGCGTTTTGCAACACATAGTGTGTGTATGTGTGTGTGTGCTCTTAGTTCTGCCGCAAATAGTAACAACTCTAAGAAGCCGCATCAACACCAACGATTTACATTTAAATTTATGCTCAACTTATTTTAATATCCTTTGTTTCCTTTTCGCTAAGTTTAGTTTGTGTTGCGCTCTGGTATAACAGAAGTTAGTAGCAGCAGCAGTACAGCGAACACTGCAACCGTACTGGTATTCGCAATGAAAGCTTATGGTATTTGCCCTTCATACAAATGGCCACAACTATTCTGCTGAAAAGGAAATAAGTGAAATAAATATAAAATAAAAATGCATTTAAATGTTTATTGCATTGTGCAACGAATTGTTGCAACAACAAACCAAAATTAAATGCATTACCCGCACCAAAAAAGAAGAAGAAGAAAAAAATTATTTTGCAGCTAAGGAATTAATGATGATGCCTTTAATGACGACGATGACGACGACTATGTTGATCTTGAAGATGGAGGGCAACCTGCAACTGGCATTCATTGAAGGACAAATACTTGAAATAGTTGCAGAGCAAAAACTAAGGCACACAACAACGAAGGGGAGATTTGTGTAGAATTTTTGGGATTTATTTTTTTAGTTGCATTTTATTATTTTAATAATAATAATAATAAAAATAGTTGCAATGGCGAAGGTCGTTATATTAATTTTGAAACTTTTAGTTTTTTTTTCATTAAAAAATGTGGAATTGTGGGGTAATATAACCTAGATATGACTACATTTTGTGTGCAAGATTTGTTTGCAATTTAGATTAAAATAAATTGTTAGATTTAATAAATTTTAGATAAAATTCGGGGGGATTGAAAGAATAATAATAAGAGTTCTGTAAATTATGTGGGACCCAGTAAGGAAAGTAGTAAAGTCGGACGGTGCCGACTATATGATGCCCTTCAACACTATGGGTATATTAAACAGGGCTATTAACATGAAATTGGATGAAATAATGTGAATCTACCTAGATCTATCCATAAAGTATGTAAATCGACTTCAAGCAAATATAAATAGGTCATCCGTTGGGGTATGTCTGTACTTCTAGAAAACGCACTACGTAATTCTATGCTCAATTTTGTAAGTTGTGCAACATTTGATGTCAATCTGACTAACATGAGGAGTTTGATGCCCAATTTACTTGAAATCGATTAAGCGATTTCAAACAAACTTGTCACAGGTTAGGTTATACTAATTTCAGAAAGTTTTGTTCCTATCAGCCTATTGGTTCCTTGGTGCGTCAATTACTTAAAATTAATCTATAATAAAAGGGAGCTACATCTAAATCTGGACTGATTTTCACGAAAAAAGGCAGACAGCACTCCAGGCTCAATTCAGTTCGTTCTGCCAAATTTCGTGCAAATCGAAAGATATATAGCGACTTTGGTGCACCATTTACATGAAATCGGATGACACTACATATGGGAGCTATCTGAACTGATTTTCCCGAAACTTGGCAGACATCATTCTAGGCTCAATGCAGTACGTTATGCCAAATTTCGTGCAAATCGAAAGATATATGTGGACTATGGTGCACCATTTACTACAAATCGGACGAAACTATATATGGGAGCTATATCTAAATCTGAACCATTTTTTTTAACTTAACAGACATCACTCTAGGCTCAATTCAGTACGTTATGCCAAATTTCGTGCAAATCGAAGGATATATAGGGACTTTGGTGCACCATTTACATGAAATCGGACGAAACTATATATGGGAGCTATATCTTAATCAGGACCGATTTTCACGAAACTTGGCAGACATCATTCTAGACCTAAATGATTAGGCTGTACCAAATTTCGTGCAAATCGAAAGATATAGGGACCGTTTACATTAAATCGGTTAAATATATATATGGGAGCTATATCTAAATCTGAACCGATATTTCCCAATTTCAATAGGGTTCGTCCTTGGGCGGAATAAGTGACCTATGCCAAATTTCATCCAATTCGGGTCATAAATGCGACCTGTACTTTGTTTACAATTTAACATGGACAGACGGACGGACGGACAGACGGACGGACATGCATAAATCGACTCAGAAAGTGATTCTATGCATATTCTCAAAAGGAACCATGGGTCAAACTCGATTATTTTTGCCTGTTACAAACATATGCACAAAGACATAATACCCTGTACCACAGTGTGGTAAAGGATATACAAATTCCGAAATGTCACCCTCGCAACGAGTATAAATCTGAAAATTTTTGATCGATACTTTAGGAGAAATCTATAAGTTTTTATTGTTAGATTTTAGATAGACATTTTCTTAAAAAATTATACGCGGAACTGGAACTGATGAAAACGTTCAGAAGCTGATTCAACAATTTGCTGTTGTTGAAGCAACTAAAATTCATGAACGCAATTTTTATTCATTGTCTGATTCTGGTCCTCTGTTTCCACTTTCAATATTCTACACTCAAGCGTGATTTTTAGGCGGCTGTGTATGAATATTTGCAATGTGTCCTGTGGTCCTAGTTCCCCGTGCTGGTGATATGCTAGGTACGGAGCCATTAAGGGAACCCCCCCCCCCCCATTCTCGATTTTTTATTTTTAAGATTTTAAATGGGCTGGTAAATGAATACCAATGCTTGTTAAGGTTTGTAACTTGGCACATATATATTTGAAGATTTAAAAAGGAAGAAAAATAATTTACCAAAATTTGTTGTTGTTGTTGTTTTGTTGTTGTTTTTTGGGTTCAAAGAAAAGTCCATATTTTCGATGGCGGGCATGATAACTCCTCACTGGAACATCGGAATCCGAAAATTCCAACTGTGTTAGAAAGAGGACATGTCTGGCTCTCGTATGAACTAGGATTATTGACTTCGCACAACAATTAACAAAATGGCGGAACTTTGAAAAATTTTTTATGGAAAATCGCCTATTTTTTACCACAAATTAAGTTAAAAAATAAGGAAGATCTTCACCGATTGGCTTTATCCTAGTTCATACGAGAGCAACACACTCCCAGAGAAACGTGTCAAAATTTGAAACCGATTGGATTATTAGCTTTTGAGTTATCGTGCCCGCCATTCGTTTTGAGAAAAACGCGTTTAAAGTTTGAGCACCCTTTAGCCGTCACTTGATGCTGACACAATAAATCGGCTATATCTTCAAGAGTTCTTGAGATTTTCACTTGAAATTTTGTAGGAACATTCTAGAATTAGAGTAGATTCGAATTAAATCAAAAAAAATTTTGACACCGAGAATGGGGGGGGGGGGGTCCCCTTAATTCGAACCCAATGACAATTAGCTGCGCTAAGACAACTCGTGTTTCTCTAGAATGATGATTGTTCTCGAAGTATAGCATTTTGCATATGTATGCATGCTTTTCAGACATGCCTGATATGCTTGTATAACTAGATGCTGTACCTTTTTACCTCTCTCCCTCTCACTAGACTATGAAGATGACCCTTAACATACCTCTGCCAGGGCAGCTCTCCAATTTCCAAATGAAAACACCCAAAAAGCTTCTGCGTTGACAACATTTGGGTTTTCAATGGACGGGTATTACACTGTGCAGCACTAAAATCTTGAACCAATCGAGACCCCCAAAATCTTGAAGCTTGTGATGGTGGAAGAAAATCCCTAGCTGGTTTTTGCATTATTAGCTAAGTTTTTTTTTTTAATTAATTTTTAAAATATTCGACTGGGGGTGGATTTTAGCACAATTTTCGAATAATACTATATCTATATCTCGTAAACTATTCGAAATATTGCTTTTCTCTTTTCAGCAATATATTTCCTCTTAATTAGATCTAAAAATTTTCTTTTGAGATAAAATCAATAAAACAACACCATCATACTGAAAATAGCACAACTGCAGGAAAATTAAAATTTCTGTTTAATTTTTACTTCAATTTTGTACCTATTTATTGAAAAAAGGATAGCAATTTTTATTTCTATAAACATACAATTGGGAGTGAATTTCTTTGGTTCATTTTGATGAATTTGTGAGGCTATAACTATGTGAAGGAGTCAACCAATGAAATCGGGGTTTTAAGAAGAGTTGTTTGATTTGCTATTGGCTATCTTTTTGTCATATATTTTTTGTCCGAGTCAGTAGCAGTTTCTGAAATAAGTGTGAAAAACATGGAAAAAGTATGTCTAAATTTTAATTTTTTTGCAGTTGTGCTATTTTCAGTATGATGTTGTTGTTTTATTGATTTTATCTCAAGAGAAAAATTGTAGACCTAATTAAGAGGAAAAATATTGCTTAAGAGAGAAAAGCAATATTTCGAATAGTTCACGGGATATAGACTCAATAATAAGTACGTATTATTCGAAAATTGTGCTAAAATCCGCCCCAGTCGAATATTTTAAAAATTAATTTAAAAGAAATCCTTAGCTAATAATGCAAACCCCAGCTAGGGATTTTCTTCCACCATCACAAGCTTCAAGATTTTGGGGGTCTCGATTGGTTCAAGATTTTAAAGTTGAAAAATGTGTCACTGTGTTATCTTCGTTTCCACGTGAAGATGGTCAACTGGTGTTGAGGTCACACCAAATATGCACTACTCAGAGCGGCGTTCTGGCAGGTCTGAATATTCATTCAAAATGCAAGTCTCTCCATCTTCTGGCACTGCCCTTCCGCATAACATTGTAACCTTCGTTACTGTGTAAGTTACATTTCTGGTTGGCTTTTCCTGACTACGGCGACGATAATACTTCTTCTACTCATAAAATTAATTAGATCAATTTATTTTTTAAAACTTAAAAAAATTTAATAAATTTTATCAACAATGGGTCTCCTTTATTTTGAAAAAGTTCAAAAATTCTATCCATCATACTGTCTATCATTTTTTTTCGCAAATCTTCATCGATTGACCGCCATTTATCCTAATCACCTCCTTTGGGGTTAAATACAGTTTGGTATTGGCGATTTTCTGCATAGACAAGACGATTCAAGATTCACCATATGTTCTCGGTCGGATTCTGGTCGGAAGTTTGAATATTTTTTGATTTTAATAATTCTTTAGTATGGCGACTTTTATTAACTGAAGCGTTGTCCTGCTGAAAAACGAGTCTTTTATTGTTGCTGCTTTCCCAATATGGTAGTAATTTGTCTTCCAAGGCTGGAACGTACTCCATTGAATTCATCCGAAAACACGGAAATGCCAAATCAAGCATTCCATCGCAGTAAAATGCTTCCAAGGCCATTAAGGTCCCGCCATCGAAATTTCGTTTTAATAAATATCGTGTTTCCTTCCATAATCTCTCCAATATATATTCTTAGTTGATTTTTTTCGGATGAGAAAAAATTCAATCCTGATGGTCCAGATTTTAATTGTTATTTGATTTAAATTGTTATTTGAGAGATATATGGAAGGAACCATATTTGGTACCAAATCTCCCCACTAAAAAATTATACAACACAAATTTCGGTATTTTGAGAAGTTTGAGCACAGTTTGGATACCCATCACTCCACTAAGAATTATCAACATCAATCTGTTTGTGGTAGCCTTTATAGAACGGTACTCCAGAAATATCCGAATCTTGAGGATTTTGGACAAGTTTTTCATTCGAATTTGCTGAATTTGGTATGTTGGGTTCTAAGTGGGTACCAAATCTGATAGCTAAGATGTGTCAACATTAGTCTAATTTTTTGGATAACCCCCATATAACGGCACAAGCAAATTTACGATTCACATTTAGGCATGTCCATCATATAATACCTCCAGATTTTCGGTATTTTAAATATTTAGTGTCATGAAGGTATAAAGATACATAACTAAACGATAGGTTCGACATTTCCAACCAGATATAATCAATATTATTCCTCATATAACTTTGCCCTCGAATTGTAATATTTTGAAAATTTCCACACTACCATGCGTTATCGATATAGGTCCACGTTTTTGGGTATTGAGATTTTAGAAAAAATCGGTGTTAAAAATTTATATTACTTGTGCATTGAGGTTTACAGCAATCACTGTAAAATATTGTTTACATAGGTTCGCTTACTTGTAATATGCCCTATATAAAAATCCACCCCGTTTTTCCGTACATCGGAGGTTTTAGCCACACTACCCAAACTTTTTCGCTGTACTGAACCTTCATTATGGTGAAGGTTGAGTACAGCGGCCCGGTATAACATAACGGTTTTTTCGCTTATAGATTTAAAATTTCTCAATTTTCAATGGGCTGTATTTTAATTACCACAGACTACACAATTTTCTCTGTGAATATTGAAGATCACGGGGTAGATGTGTAGGATTTCCTTATGAAATTTAAATCTCTGAGAAAAGTCATGTACCAATCGATATTGAATTAGAATATATTATAACTATATAACATTAAACACATTACTACTTTCGATTATGACCGGAAAACTTTCAGACATAATTTTCTTTTTGAAATATATTATTTTTTACCAAGAAATGTTCGACCAAAAATCAGCTATCAGACAAATCAAATTTTGTTTGAAGTTTTGTTCCACTATCCCTAGAAATGTTTTGTACACTTTGTATGCTGCATTTGCATTTGCCCAACTTTAAATCTTTTCGATAACCACCCATTCAAATGCAGCTAAAATATACCAACGCACACACCCAAATAACTTCATTTAAGCAACGCCTTTATGCAGCCTTAATTTAAAGATTGTCTAACAAAATGTCACAAATTTGAATTGTACCAAACAGAAGCCAAAAATAATTCGTAAAACGCGTGCATTTTGCCAAATTAAACTACTAAAGTTTTATTCTAGTTTTTTTTTTGGATGGACTTTGTTGGTTTGATTCGAAATATAAAAATGGAAATTCGTATTAAAAAATGAAATAAACTAAAATAGTTTCTCATTGTATAAAAACGAATTAATCCTTTGACATTTGGTACACACAGCAAACATTCGTACATACCAACAGTAGTATAGTCGTTCAAAATGTTTTTTTTTTGTTTTTTCGATATTTTTTTATTTTTACCTTGGCTATTCGCCAACAAGTTGAATGAATGTTCATTTCATTGAAGATTTGGTGGTGGGGAGTATGATAATTAGAGTGTCACGTCCAAACAAGAACCAGTAAGCTACGCCAAGCTGTACTTAATTCAGTACTCTGTATTACTCTGTTTCAATCGGACAAATTTTGGGAGTTTGGTGCTCCATTTACATAAAATCGGACGAAAATATAAATGTGACAAATATCTAAATCTGAACCGATATCAACAGAACTTCACAGGGCTATGTTGTATATAATTTAGTACGCGGTGTAAAATTATGTCTGAATCGGACAATGGGAGCTATATGAACCGATTTTCTCCAATTTCATCTAATGCGGATCATAAATCGACTTAGAAAGTCATTCTATGCATATTCTCAAAAGCCATTATAGGTCTATCTCGTATCCTTCTGACTGTAACAAACGTATACACAAACTGTACCACAGTGTGGTGAAGGGTATAAAAATATATAGTTTCAAATTGAAAAGTATCCATTATATATTGTATTATAATATCATACCCTTATTATACCAACCACTGGTCACACCAACTCCAAGTTAGTTGCGCCTTAAAACACAAGTGTTGGCTATGCACTTTTTTTGCAGTGTCCATGTGTTTGTGATTTCGTGAGACATGGTCCAAAATTGCATTATTGCAATTCCAAGATTTGAATGCAGTTTTTCTATCTTTCATTATACCCTTCACCACACTGTGGTACAGGGTATTATGTCTTTGTGCATATGTTTGTAACAGACAAAAATAATCGAGATAGACCCATGGTTCCTTTTGAGAATATGCATAGAATCACTTTCTGAGTCGATTTATGCATGTCCGTCCGTCCGTCCGTCCGTCCGTCCGTCTGTCTGTCGATGTAAAATTGTAAACAAAGTACAGGTCGCATCTATAATCCGAATTGGATGAAATTTAGCACAGGTCACTTATTTGGCCCAAGGACGAACCCTATTGAAATTGGGAAAAATCGGTTCAGATTTAGATATAGCTCCCATATATATATTTAACCGATTTAATATAAACGGTCCCTATATAACTTTCGATTTGCACGAAATTTGGTACAGTCTAATCATTTAGGTCTAGAATGATATCTGCCAAGTTTCGTGAAAATCGGTCCAGATTTAGATATAGCTCCCATATATAGTTTTGTCCGATTTCATGTAAATGGTGCCCCAAAGTCCCTATATATCTTTCGATTTGCACGAAATTTGGCATAACGTACTGATATGAGCCTAGAATAATGTCTGCCAAGTTTCGTAAAAATCGGTCCAGATTTAGATATAGCTCCCATATATAGTTTCGTCCGATTTCATGTAAATGGTGCCCCAAAGTCGCTATATATATTTCGATTGGCACGAAATTTAGCATAACGTACTGAATTAAGCCTAGAGTGATGTCTGCCAAGTATCGAGAAAATCGGTCCAGATTTAGATATAGCTCCCATATATAGTTTCGTCCGATTTCATGTAAATGATGCCCGAAAGTCCCTATATATTTTTCGATTTGCCCGAAATTTAGCATAATGTACTGAATTAAGCCTAGAGTGATGTCTGCCAAGTTTCGAGAAAATCGGTCCAGATTTAGATATAGCTCCCATATATAGTTTCGTCCGATTTCATGTAAATGGTGCCCCAAAGTCCCTATATATCTTTCGATTGGGACGAAATTTGGCATAACGTACTGAATTAAGCCAAGAGTGATGTCTGCCAAGTTTCGAGAAAATCGCTCCAGATTTAGATATAGCTCCCATATATAGTTTCGTCCGATTTCATGTAAATGGTGCCCCAATTTCCCTATATATCTTTCGATTGGCACGAAATTTGGCATAACGTACTGAATTGAGCCTAGAATGATGTCTGCCAACTTTCGAGAAAATCGGTCCAGATTTAGATATAGCTCCCATATATAGTTTCGTCCGATTTCATGTAAATGGTGCACCAAAGTCCCTATATATCCTTCGATTTGCACGAAATATGGCATAACGTACATAATTGAGCCTAGAATGATATTTGCCAAGTTTCATGAAAATCGGTCCTGATTTAGATATATCTCCCATATATAGTTTCGTCCGATTGTATGTAAATGGTGCCCCAAAGTCACTATATATCTTTCGATTTGCACGAAATTTGGTACAGCCTAATCATTTAGGTCTTGAATGATGTCTGCCAAGTTTCGTGAAAATCGGTCCAGACTTAGATAGATATAGCCCCTTTTATTATAGATTGATTTTAAGTAATTGACGCACCATATATATTTTCGTCTGATTTCAAGTAAATTGGGCATCAAACCCCTCATGTTAGATAGATTGACATCAAAGTTTGCACATCGTACAAAATTGAGCATAAAATTATATAGTTGCGTTTTCTAGAAGTACAGACATAGCCCTACGGATGACCTATTTATATTTGTTTGAAGTCGATTTACATACTTTATGGACAGATCTAGGTAGATTCACATTTAGATAAATATCACATATTTTATTTCATCCAATTTCATGCTAATAGTCCTGTTTAATATACCCATAGTGGTGAAGGGTATCATATAGTCGGCCCCGTCCGACTTTACTACTTTCCTTACTGGTTTTCTTTTTGCATTGGATTTTGCGGGAAACTTCAAGACTAATTCTTTAGTATCTACAGCACGCATTTCACGTCTCGACTTGACACAAGTAGGGGAATTTTGTCGTCTGTCCCTCGCTTTTTATTTCTGCAATTCAAACAGTTTTTTATTACGAACTACGACAAACAATTTCACGGACAGCGAAAACGCAAACTTTTATGAATTTCACAATGTGAAACAGTTTGAATGGATTGGCTTGCAGTTTTTATGTATTTCTTGGCCAAAAGGATTAGGAAAAGTTTTTATCGTCATTATTATTTGGCCAGCAAGTGATAAAATTGAAGAATACAACAACAGCTGAACAAAGAAATCAGTTTCGAACAAACAAAAGATAATTTCAGATCACAAAAAGACAGTTTAATGACACACTGTCACCATCACCGCCAAAATTAGATATCCTAATGGTGTGGTGTTAGAAAATAGTTTTAGGAAATTGCATTAGATGTTTCTGAGGAAGGAGTAACAATCGAACAAACTATTTTATAATTATAAGTTGGGGTGGCCAAAAAGTTTGTTACGCCAAGAGTTGTAGATAGACCCAAATTTAAATTTACCGATCGACTACCAGAATCGATTCAGGTATGTGTATTTGATTACACTATAATATTTAGAATATCACATGGATCAAAAATTTTGGACTGGAATACAACATCTACCAAAATAAGTTGTTAAACCCATTTTTGCTTTAAGGGGACCCCCCATTCACGGGGTAAAAATTTTTGTTGATATAATTCGAATCTACACTGTGGTACAGGGTATTATGTCTTTGTGCATATGTTTGTAACAGGCAAAAGGAAACGAGATAGACACATGGTTCTTTTTGAGAATATGCATAGAATCACTTTCTAAGTCGATTTATGCATGTCCGTCCGTCCTCCTGTCCGTCTGTGTGTCCATGTTAAATTGTAAATAAAGTACAGGTCGCATTTATTATCCGAATTTGATCAAATTTGGCATAGGTCACTTATTCGGCCCAAGGACGAACCCTATTGAAATTGGGAAAATCGGTTCAGATCTAGATATAGCTCCCATATATATATTTAACCGATTTAATGTAAACGGCCCCTATATATCTTTCGATTTGCACGAACTTTTGTACAGCCTCATCATTTATACAGTTTCGTCTGTAATGGTGCACCAAAATCCCTATATATCCTTCGATTTGCACCAAATTTGGCATAACGTACTGAATTGAGCCTAGAATTATGTATGCCAAGTTTCGTGAAAATCGGTCCAGATTAAGATATAGCTCCCATATATAGTTTCGTCCGATTTCATGTAAATGGTGCACCAAAGTCCCGATATATCCTTCGATTTGCACGAAATTTGGCATAACGTACTGAATTGAGCCTAGAGTGATGTCTGCCAAGTTTTGAGAAAATCGGTCCAGATGTAGATATAGCTCCCATATATAGTTTCGTCCGATTTTATGTAAATGGTGCACCAAAATCCCTATATATCGTTCGATTTGCACCAAATTTGGCATAACGTACTGAATTGGGCCTAGAATTATGTCTGCCAAGTTTCGTGAAAATCGGTCCAGATTTCGATATAGCTCCCTTTTATTATAGATTGATTTTAAGTAATTGACGCACCAAGGAACCAATAGGCTGATAGGAACAAATCTTTCTGAAATTAGTACAACCTAACCAGTGTCAAGTTTGTTTCAAATCGCTTAATATTAGGATAGAGCTTCCATATATATTTTCCCCCGGTTTCAAGTAAATTGGGCATCAAACTCCTCATGTTAGTCAGATTGACATCAAATGTTGCACAACTTACAAAATTCAGCATAGAATTACGTAGTTGCGTTTTCTAGAAGTACAGACATAGCCCAACGGATGACCTATTTATATTTGTTTGAAGTCGATTTATATGGATATTATGGATATATCTGGGTAGATTCACATTTAGATTAATATCACATATTTTATTTCATCCAATTTCATGTTAATAGTCCTGTTTAATATACCCATAGTGGTGAAGGGTATCATATAGTCGGCCCGTCCGACTTTACTACTTTCCTTACTGGTTTAACTTGGATTTTGGTAAAAAATCTGCGATATTCCAAAAATATTTTTTCAAAGGTCCACCATTTTGTCAATAACCCTAGTTCATACGAGAGCCAGACATGTACTTTTTCTAACACCGTTGGAATTTTCGGATTCCGATGTTCCAGTGAGGAGTTGTCATGCCCGCCATAAAAAATAAGGACTTTTCTTTAATTAAAAAAACAATAACAAAAATTTTTTGTAAATTATTTTTCTTCTCTTTTAAATCTTCGAGTATATATGTGCAAAGTTACAAACCTTAACAAGCATTTGTATTCATTTACCAGCCCATTGAAAAAGGGGGGGAGGTTAAAAAACTATGTAAATCGATTAAAAGCAAACTTGACACAAGCTATTCTGTATGCTGGACAGTTAAAAATTTTGTGCACAATTAGCATTGTATTATTTGTTGCCATTTTAAAGGTAACTTCATAATGCCTCTCTCATAGAAGTCCTGCTTTCTATTTGCAAAAAACTCTAGTAGTCGATTTTCACAATCCTACATAGATACCAATTTTTGTACCATTAATGAAATTTTACAATGCAAGACTAATATGATAATCGCTTGGTGCCAATTCAAGACTGTATGGCGGATGTTTTAAGACTTCCCAACCAAGCTCCCGCAGTTTTTTGTGAGTCACTGTAGATGTGTGTGGCTTAGCGTTGTCCAGGTAAAACACGACACCTCTCCTGTTGGCCAATTCTGGCCGTTTCTGGTCAATTGTAAATGGTTTAAAACAGTTTTGTGGTCGATATTTAGCTCCTGGGCGATGTTACGCCTGCTAAAATACCGGTCGATAATTTCTCCGATTTGATCGACATTTCGACGACCGGCCTACCTGTACGGGGTGCATTTTTAACATTAAAAACTCCTGAACGGGATCTACGAAACCAAAATTGCACATAATTGGCTGTTACAGTATCGGAACCATAAATACCATTCACAATTTTAGGCGCTTGGCTTCCATTTTCGCCTTTGTCAAAGCAAAACTGTAAAATGTACCGAATTTTCTCTTTATTCAGTTCCATTTTTAACACAAAAACGTCAAAAACAGTAAGGAAAGTAGTAAAGTCGGACGTGGCCGACTATATGATACCCTTCACCACTTTGGATATATTCAACAGATGAATGCTAACAGACGTCGAATTCTGCAACATATACTAAATTTTTCATTTTTTCAGATATAGGGTTGCTTCTTACAATGGGACAAAATTACCTTAAATCGGGAGAAAATATACATAGAAGCTCTATCCAAATCTAAACCGATTTCAAAACTCTCCACATTTCAAAACTTTAGTACCTTCTGCAAAATTTGTGACAATTTTTTGTAAAATCGGAGGAAAATATATATGTAGAAGCTATATCAAAATCTGAACCGTTTTTAATGAGAATGGCAGAGGTTTACTTATATTAACTACAGTTTATTGTAAAAAATGTTGTGGCAGTCGGACAAACTTTGGGTCTTTAGTGCACAATTTACATAAAATCGGAAGAAAAATATATAGGAGCTATATATAAATCTTAACAAATTTTCAGGAAACTTTACACACATCACTGCCAAATTTTGTGCAAATCGAAATATGTATAGGGACTTTGGTACACCATTTACATTAAATCGGACGAAAATTTATATAGGAGCTATATGTAAATCCAAACTGATTTTCACGAAACTTAATGTGCACTATTCTAGACCTAATTCATTACGATATCCCAAATTTCGTGCTAATCGAAAGATATATAGGGACTTTGGTACACAATTTACCTTAAATCGGACGAAGATATATATGGGAGCTATATCTAAATCTGAACCGATTTTCAGGAAACTTAACACACATCATTCTAGACCCTATTCATTACGCTGTGTCAAGTTTCGTGCAAATCGAAAGATATAGAGGGACTTTGGTACACCATTTACATTAAATCGGACGAAAATATATATTGGAGCTATATCTAAATATGGACCGATTTTCATGAAACTTAGCACACATCATTTTGGACCTAATTCAGTACTCTATGCCAAATTTCGTGCAAATACAAAGATATATAGGCACTTTGGTGAACCATTTACATTAAATCGGACGAAACTATATATGGGAGCTATATCTAAATCTTAACCGATTTTTCCCAATTTCAATAGGGTTCGTCCTTGAGCAAAATTTCATCCAAATCGGATTATAAATGCGACCTGTACTTTGTTTACAATTTAACATGGACAGACAGACAGACGGACGGACATGCATAAATTGACTTAAAAAGTGATTCTATGCATATTCTCAAAAGGAACCATGCGTCTATCTCGTTTTCTTTTGCCTGTTACAAACATATGCACAAAGACATAATACGCTGTACCACAGTGTGGTGAAAATAACAGCCAATTCGGTGAAAAAATCCGGTCAAAACCCCTCAAAAACTGGAAATTGGGAGGTACCCTTATATTTGGGCTACCAGAAAAAGTGAAGCTATATTTATAATTTTTAGTGGAGACATTTGGTACCCGATAAGAACCCGATGTACAAAATTTCGGCGAATTCGGTTGAAAACCGCGCTCAAGAACCCTAAAATACCGAAAATTGAGGGTACCCTTATATGGGTGCTACCCGAAAAAAATTGACCTATATTTATAATTTTTAGTATAGAGATTTGCTACCCAATAAGAACTCATAATACCGAATTTCAACGAATTCGGTCGAAAAATGTGATCAAACCCCCCAAAATACCGCAAAATTGGGGGTACCCTTATATGGGGGCTATCCCAAAATAGGGACCTATATTTATAATATTTTTGTGGAGACATTTAGTACCCTATACGAATCCAATGTAGCAAATTTCAGCGAATTCGGTTGAAAAACGCGCAAAAGAACCCCAAAATACCGAAAATTTTGAAGTACCCTTATATGGGAGCTATGCCTTAACGTGGACCGATATATCCCATCTTCGAACTTGACCTGCCTGCAGACAAAAGACGACTCTGTGCAAAATTTTGGCGATCGATCACAGCTCGTTTAGACGCTAGAGTGATTACAGCAGACGGACATGCTTAGATCGTCTTAGAATTTTACGCTGATCAAGAATATATAAACTTTATAGGGTCGGAAATGATTATTTCGACGAGTTACAAACGGAAAAACAAAATTAATATACTCTCCATATTATGGTGGAGGGTATAAAAATGTTCGGTTCCCACGAGATTTGCGGCGTTGTAATATTTTGTTTCTCTCTATTAAAGGTGTACCTTGACAAAATTTTTTGAATACTTACTCCTTTGTCTGAAATATTATTTTCTTCTTTGTTAGCACTAGGCTTATTAACGTTGGCTTTCACACTTCTGCCCCGTGCCAACAATATCCCTTCATATTTGTGTCTCACTAAAACAAACACCATGGGTTAAAAAGGGTTAAATACTTCCATAGTTTTTGTTTAACAATGACATATTCCTCTCTCATAGCCATGGGGCCTTACTTTCTGTTGCCATTCCACTGAATTTTTGTTATCTTTCGAAATACAGTAAAATGATTTATAAAGGCATTTTAAAAAGGATTTACTCGAACAAACAATAAATCCCTATTTATATTATTATAAAACTTAGTTCGCATACTCGTGCATTGTTCATTCCTTGTTAACTAATTTGTTTACATTTATCATAATGGCGATAGATGGAAAGGCGCAAACAACGCACCAATCACTGCCTCGGAACTGATGAAATTTTAGCACGCAAACCTTTTATGCTGCTTCTGCTGGCATTGCTCCTTTTTTGTGGTAGTTTTGTTTGTCATCAACATGTTAGGAAAAACTAATTATGTTTCAAATGAGATAACAACATAACATGAAAAGTTTTTGTGTTGTGAACAATTAAATATTATTGGATTTCTAATATGATTAGGAGTATTTACATGAACGACAACAATGGTTTTTACGAAATAAAGGATTATATAAATCGGTTTGTTTGTTGGCATTAGGAAATGTGTTACATTAATAGTGTTGTTTTAATTTTTCAAAATACATAGTTTGTATATAATATCAAGGAAAACTGAAAGGAATGGACAAATGTCGAAACGTGCCGACACCACCTTTTGGAGATGCCTCTAAAATTTTTATTGTAATCTATAGCAGCTATTCATCTGTACTGGTTTTGGTTGTATGTGTACAATATATTGTCAATTGTATAGACGTAACATCTTTGAAGGACCACTGACATGAAATCGGCATCAATCATTCCATACACATTTGATTCGGCAATCTATGCTAAAATTCAAAACTTAATACCCGCCATTCAGGTCTTTGATGATTATTTCAAAGTATTTCAAGCGGGATGACAAAGTTGGTATATATCCCCCACCTGTATATTAACTTTGTGATCAGAATATTGACACCTTGAGTGGAGTGCCAGTAGGCTTCATCTTAAGATATGAATTAGGGTTTGGTAAAAATATTGCTTTGTGTTAAGTACGGATCAAATATACCAGAAGTAGTGAAATATTAGAGCCCATCTTCTGACATGATATTGATATGGCAAAACTATATGGCTGTACGTACCTTGGATCAAACATCAAACTTTTGTGGCGCCAGAAGGGGCTGGAAAGATATTCCTCATCATCGAACATAAGGGGACCTACCACATTGTCAAATTTTAATTTAAAATAAAAAAGTCCTTATTTTTGATGGCGGGCATGACAACTGATCACTGAAACATCTGAATCCGAAAATGCCAACGGTATTAGAGAGAGTATTTGTCTAGCTCTCGTATGAATTAGGATTATTAACTGCGCACAGAAATTAAAAAAACTGTAAGGAAAGTGGTAAAGTCGGACTGGGCCGACTATATGATACCATTCACCACTTTGGGTACATTCTATACATGTATCCCGACAATTTCATGTCGAAAGAACATTGGCATGATATTTAACGAATTTTAATGTGTGATCTTTATCAATGATCACACATGATTACACATGCTTTCTGCAACCTATACTAAACTTCATTTCACATTAAGTTTGATGCATCATTTACCCAAAATCGTAGTAAAATATATATGGGAGCTATATCTAAATTTCAATCGATTTCAACGAAATTTATCAGAGATTACTTTGTATTAACCTCAGTACATTGCATATACTTCTGCACCAATCCGACAATCTTTGGGTCTTTAATGCACAATTTACATAAATTCGGAAGAAAATATATATGGAAGCTATATCTAAATCTGAACCGATGTTCATTAAACTATACACACATCATTCTAGACATAATTCAAAACGCTACGCGAAATTTGGTGCAAAACGAAAGATATATAGGGACTTTGATGCACTATTTGCATTTACGAAACTTAACACACATCAGTCGCGATTCAATTCAGTACTCTATGCCAAATTCCGTACAAATCGAACGATATATACTGACTTTGGTACACAATAAAAATTAAATCGGACGAAAATATATATGGGAGCTATATCTAAATCTGAACCGATATTCAGAAAACTTAACAAACATAATTCTAGACATAGTTCAGTACGCTATGCTAAACTTCGAGCAAATCGTAAAATATACGAACTTTGGTACACAATTAACATTAATAGGACGAAACTATAAATGTTAGCTATATCTAAATCTGAACTGATTTCCTCGAAACTTGGCTCACATCATTCTGGACCTAATTCAGTACTCTGTGCCAAATTTCGTGCAAATCGAAAGATTTAGAGGGACTTTGGTGCCCCATTTACCTTAAATCGGACAAAACTATATATGGGAGCTATATCTCAATCTGAACCGATTTTCACGAAACTTAGCACACATCATTCTGGACCTAATTCAATACTCTATGCCAAATTTCGTGCAAATCGAATGATATATAGGGACTTTGTTTACAATTTAACATCTACAGACGGACGGACATGCATAAATCGACTCAGGAAGTTATTCTATGCAGATTCTCAAAAGGAACCATGTGTCTATCTCGTTTCCTTTTGCCTGTTACAAACATATGCACAAAGACATAATACCCTGTACCACAGTGTGTTGAAGGGTATAAAAAGTTTGGATTAAATCGGACACTATCCAGCCAAACACCCACAGGGAAAGATGGACATTGCGAAATCAATTTCAAATTGTTTTAATCAAATTTCATTCAAATACACTTGGATCCTAATCGATATATAGATAAGGCACATGTTCGTCGTATCAAAGGTTATATTCCGAATTAGATTTTTTAATGTCTTATACTTGTAATTCTCCACTCAGGCAAGTTGTAGGTCAATTAATACAAATTTAAAGAGCATAATCTGCCACTATATTAATATTTTAAACATTTTAAAGAATTGTTAAATTTTCTCATTATTGGCATATACATATATCAATGTTCATGTACATTTGTTGCTTCGTCGGTACCAGCTTGCTTGATCGATTGTATGTATGTATGTGTGGAAAATGTTTCGTGTGTGTTGTGTTATTGCAGATGTTGTAATTCACAGATTTATTGCGGTTCGTTGATGTTATTGTTAAATATTTAATAAGTTTTTGATAGTGTTTACAATAATATCAGGATATTCGCCTATCTGAACACATGCATACATCCACTCATTCGCCTACACAGACAGTTGCACACACACACACGCACAGATTTATTTACATCTACAGACATGCACACCGAGTCGATATGTGCAAAAGTGAGTTTGCCACAAATTAGTAATGATGCGTGATTTTATATGTTAAGTACAATTGCTGCACAATGGGGTAGGATTGAGTTGTGTGAAAATGACACATATGATAAATATAGAAAAAATTTAAATCCGTATATTATAACGAAGAAAGTGTAAAATATATTCAAATTAAGTTTTCTCCTCCTTCTAAAGTAAATTAAGAAAATATTCTTCACCCTGAAATGAACCATTGCACTAAAAAGCCCATTGTGCACATTTTGTGTGCACTGAAATGTTAAATGTAATATACAAATGTTTAAACATAATTTAAATTAACTATTAATTTTAGATGAAGATTAAGAACATTCAGTTCAATTGGCCAATAGCATTTAATGGCCATATGTTCTTGTTATTACATTCTTACAAAAATATATGTATATTTGAAGAATTGTTAAATTATTACATAAGAAATGTTGAATTATTAACATATAAAGAAACTGTGTAACAGATATTTTGTGCTAAATATTTATTTAGTACAATTAATGTAATCTGTTAAAGGAATGATTGGCTCGGTAGGGCAGATTTTTATATACATTCTACAATGAGGTAATTAAAAAACAAAAACAAGTGAAAAAGGCGTTACGTTTTGTCCGACCGGACTTAACATATAATTCGGTTGAAAAACGTGCTCAAGAACCCAAAATACCGAAAATTGGGGGTACCATTATAAAATGCACCTACATTTATACCCTTATATGAGGGCTACCAGTAAAAGTAGACCTATATTTATAATTTTTAGGGGAGAAATTTGGAACCCAATAAATACTCGACGAATTCGGTTGAAAAACGCGCTCATGAACCCCAAAATACCGAAAATTGGGGAGTATCCTTATATGGGAGCTATGCCTAAACGTGAGCGATATGGCCCATCTTTGAACTTGACCTGCCTGCTGATAAAAGACGACTCTATGCAAAATTTTAGAGATCTATCTCAATTCGTTCAGACGCTAGAGAGATTACTACATATATACGGAGTTGCTTCAAACGTCATAGAATTTTTAGGGTCGAAAATGACAGAAAAACAATATTAATACACCCTCCATACTACGCAGGAGGGTATAAAGATACAGTTATATATGGAGCTACGCTAAAAACTGGACCCATCGATCGAAATCCATCCAACTGGAAATCCATCGAAAATGTTGATAACATCGGAGAGATGATTGAAGATGACCGGCATGTTAGCAGGCGTAACATCGGAGCTAAAAATCGACCATAAAACAGTTTTAAACCTTTTACACAAAGCTGGATTTAAAATAAAGGTCGATGTTTGGGCGCCACTCCAATTAAGGAAACCCCACCCATTTTCGATTTTAATTTTTCAAGATTTTCAATGGGCTGGTAAATCAACACCAATGCTTGTTAAGGTTTGTAACTTTGCACATATATATTTGAAGATTTAAAGGGAAGAAAAATAATTTACAAAAAATTTGTGTTATTGCTTTGTTGTTGTTTTTTGTAATTAAAGAAAAGTCCTTATTTTTGATGGCGGGCATGATAACTCCTCACTGGAACATCGGAATCCGAAAATTCCAACGGTGTTAGAAAGAGTACATGTCTGGCTCTCGAATGAACTAGGATTATTGACTTCGCTCTAAAATTAACAAAATGGCGGACATTTGAAAAAATATTTTTCGAAAATCGCCTATTTTTGACCAAAAACCAAGTTAAAAAATAAGGAAGATCCTCACCGATTGGCTAGTTCATACGATAGATATACACTCACAGAGAAACGTGTAAAAATTTGGAATCGATTGGGTTATTAGTTTTTGAGTTATCGTACCCACCATTCTTAAAATAGAAAAACGCGTTTAAAATTTGAGAAGCCCTTTGGCCGTCAATTGATGCTGACACAATAAATCGGCTATATCTTCAAGAGTTCTTGAGATTTTCACTTGAAACTTTGTAGAGACATTCTTGAATTAGTGTAGAAACGAATTAAATCAAAAAATTTTGACCCCGAGAATGGGGGGCGTCCCCTTAACAGAAAAAAATGGGATGGATCGAATTTAAATCTATGAAGCCTTGGCCAAACGGAATGAGAGATGATTAAAAAGAGTTACTGTCAACCACTGCATCGTTCGAAGATAGCAATTGACCAGAAACTGCCAAAATTCACCATTGACTCTCCAGAAACTTCGGAATCTTGGTTGGGAAGTTTTAATACATCCGCCATATCATTTTTTTATACCCTTCACCACACTGTGGTACAGGGTATTATGTCTTTGTGCATATGTTTGTAACAGGCAAAAGGAAACGAGATAGACACATGGTGCCTTTTGAGAATATGCATAGAATCACTTTCTGAGTCGATTTATGCATGTCCGTCCGTCCGTAGATGTTAAATTGTAAACAAAGTACATGTCGCATTTATGATCCGAATGGGATGAAATTTGGCATAGGTCACTTATTCGGCCCAAGGACGAACCCTATTGAAATTGGGAAAAATCGGTTCAGATTTAGATATAGCTCCCATATATATTTAACCGATTTAATGTAAACCGTCACTATATATCTTTCGATTTGCACGAAATTTGGTACAGCCTAATCATTTAGGCCTAGAATGATGTCTGCCAAGTTTCGCGAAATTCGGTCCAGATTTAGATATAGCTCCCATGTATACATTCGTCCGATTTCATGTAAATTGTGCACCAAAGTCCCTATATATCCTCCGATTTGCACTAAATTTAGCAGAACGTACTGAATTGAGCCTAGAGTGATGTCTGCCAAGTTTCGAGAAAATCGGTCCAGATTTCGATATAGCTCCCATATATAGTTTCGTCCGATTTCATGTAAACGGTGCACCAAAGTCCCTATATATCTTTCGATTTGCCCGAAATTTGGCATAACTTACTGAATTGAGCCTAGAGTGATGTAAGTTCGTCCGATTTCATGTAAATGGAGCACCAAAGTCCCTATATATCCTCCGATTTGCACGAAATTTAGCGTAACGTACAGAATTGAGCCTAGAGTGATGTCTGCCAAGTTTCGAGAAAATCGGTCCAGATTTCGATATAGCTCCCATATATACTTTCGTCCGATTTCATGTAAATGGTGCACTAAAGTCCCTATATATCTTTCGATTTGCACGAAATTTGGCATAACATACTAAATCGAGCTTGGAATGATATTTGCCAAGTTTCGAGAAAATCGGTCCAGATTTAGATATAGCTTCCATATATAGATTCGTCCCATTTCATGTAAATTGTGCACCAAAGTCCCTACATATCTTTCAATTTACACCAAATTTGGCATAACGTACTGAATTGAGCCTAGAATGATGTCTGCCAAGTTTCGTGAAAATCGGTCCAGATTTAGATATAGCTCACATATATAGTTTCGTCTGATTTCATGTAAATGGTGCACCAAAGTCCATATATATCTTTCGATTTGCACGAAATTTGGCATAGTGTACTGAATTTATTCAGAATGATATGTGGCAAGTTTCGTGAAAGTCGGTTGAGATTTAGATATAGCTCCCTTATATTATAGATTAATTTTAAGTAATTGACGCACCAAGGAACCAATATATGACTGATAGGAACAAAATGTACTGATAATAATATAACATAATCTGTGACAAGTTTCGTTGAAATCGGTTCATATTTGGATATAGCTTCAATATATATTTCCGCCCGATGTTAAGTAAATTGGGCATTAAACTCCTAATGTTAGTCAGTTTGACATCATATTTTGCATAACGTACAAAATTGAGCATAGAATTTCGTAGTTGCGTTTTCTAGAAGTACAGACATAGCCCAATGGATGACCTATTGATATTTCTTTGAAGTCGATTTACATACTTTTGTCCCATTGTAACAAACGAATGGCATGTTTATAGATAGATCTAGATAGATTCACATTTAGATAAATCTCACATATTTTATTTCATCCAATTCCATGTTAATAGTCCTGTTTAATATACCCATAGTGATGAAGGGTATCATATAGTCGGTCCCGTCCGACTTTACTACTTTCCTTAATGGGTTTTTTCTTGTATTGCAAAATTTCTTTAATGATAAAAATTTAGTTGGACAAATTAAAAGCTGTGGCTACATGGAAGCTATGGCTTCATCTGCACCAATTTTAACAAAACGCAATAACGTCATTCAATGCCCCCTCTGGCTACGTCGTTGGAAGCTGTATCTAAATCCGAACCGATTTTCACAAATCTTAACACTTATTGTTCTAGACTTAATTCAGTACATTATGCAAAATTTCGTGCAAATCGAAGGATATATAGGGACTTTGTTGCACCATTTACCTAAAATTGGACGAAAATGTATATGGGAGCTGGATCTAAATCTTGACCAATTTTCAGGAAACTTAACACACATCACTCTAGACTTAATTCAGTAGTCTGTACCAAATTTCGTTCAAATCGAATGATGTATAGGGACTTTGGTGCACAATTAACTGAAAATCGGACGATATTATATATGGGAGCTATATCTAAATCAGAACCGATTTTTCCAATTTCAATATGGTTCGTCCTTGGGCCATATAAATTAGCTGTGCCAAATTGCATCCAAATAGGGTTATAAATTCGTTCAGTACTTTGTTTACAATTTAACATCAGCAGACGGACGGATGGAGAGACGGACGGAAAGTGATTCTATGCATATTCTCAAAAAGAACCACGGGTCTATCTCGAATCACCGGTGGGACTGGAAGGGGATTATTTAATATGAGTTGCTTCAATAAATTCTCAATGCTAAATTCAATGCTAAATTCTGATCTCTGCTGTCAACAACTGGACTGTGCGAAGATAGCAATTAACCAGAAACTGCCAAAATGCGCCAACAGGAGAGGTGTCGTGTTCCACCAGGACAACGCTAAGCCACACAGTGTTAATGCATACGCCGTACAGTCTGGACATTGCACCCACCAATTTTTATTATGGATGGGACTCTAATATAGTTCCACATGGGCTTAAACATTAATTTCAAATAACTGTCAGTATACTTATAGTGGAAAGTTCGGCCAGGACGTACTTACTTTATTGATTTGTTTGTTATCAACTTTGTCGTATTTTTATTGACTTGAAGCCCCCGTTGTAGGAAATATAAAAATTATTATGTTGGAAATAGAGTTAGGGCCATATTGAAGTTGATTTATTTGGTTATTGGTAGATATAGGAAGTCTGGCCAGAAATTTAAACTACCCTTCACATGTGACATATACAATATGAAGGTATCTCGTTTTACAAGACGGATGAGAGCCCTTTTATCTAGCAATACATTCGACCTACATTAAAAGTACTGTATACTCTCCACATTTAATTGTGCTACTATTAAATTACAAATTGTGGTTTTCAAAATAGTCCCTTCGGAAAATTACCCTTTCATTTCCACACAAAAGATTTGTATGTAATTTAAATACAAGCAAATTAAATCCAAACAAGAAGATATATGTATGTAAATTCTACCCAACCCACCTCCAACCACAGTGTACAGAGTATGTAAATAATTTAGTAGCCACTACCAACAATTTCTCTTCTTTAAATATTTGTCTTTTCGAAATATCAACAATTTTAATACTTCCTTCACTCGGTGGTCGGATTTTTTGCATCATCGCAATGGTGTTGTTGCTGCCGTTGTTTTTCATGGCTCATCAAACATTTCGGGAAAAATCCTTTGATCTTTCCGTTTTTGTTGTTGTTGTTGGCGGTGTTGGTATTCAATCGAACGCATTTCAATGAGTAAATCAACAATATTTTGTGGTAATATTAAATAAACAATTTATGCAAGCCAAATAGAAGAAAACAACATCAACAAAAGCAAAACATAAATTAAATGAAGACAACCGCACACATTTTGTTGATTCACTGTGTCGGAATGGAAATTGGTAAATAAAACAAAGTTTGTGTTTCATTTAGTTCAAAAAATTTAGATTTGAATGGAAAAACAGAACGAGTGAACATCAAATAATTACTTGTAAATGAAGGGTTGTTGTTTGTGTGTCGCTGTTGATGAATATTTAAATAACATTAGCCTAAACAAGGGACATTACAACAAATCAGTGCAATTAAAATATATATATTTTTTTGGTTACATATTTTAATGCTCATTAAAATTTTGTAAAGCAAATAATTGGCAAAATAAATTATAAGAAAAAAAATCTTTATACATATTCTTTAATAAATCCACACCTTGTGATAGTCCTTGAAAAAATATTCTTTAATAAATCCCCGCCTTGTAATAGTCCTTGACAAAATATTTGCTTTTTTTAATAAACTATATCTACATAAAATCCACGCCTTGTGATAGTCCTTGAAAAAATATTCCTTAATAAATCCACGCCTTGTGATAGTCCTTGAAAAATATTCTTTAATAAATTTTGGCCCTTGAAAAATATTCTTTAATAAATCCACGCCTTGTGATAGTCCTTGAAAAAATATTCTTTAATAAATCCACGCCTTTGGCCCTTGAAAGTCTTTAATTGACGCCTAGTTGGCCCTTGAAAAAATATTCTTTAATAAATCCACGCCTCAGTTGGCCCTTGAAAAATATTCTTTAATAAATCCACGCCTCCCCTTGAAAAAATATTCTTTAATAAATCCACGCCTTGTGAAAAATATTCTAAATCCACGCCTAGTCCTTGAAAAATATTCTTTAATAAATCCACGCCTTTGGCCCTTGAAAAATATTCTTTAATAAATCCACGCCTCAGTTGTCCCTTGAAAAATATTCTTTAATAAATCCTTGTTGGCCCTTGAATATTCTTTAATAAATCCACGCCTCAGTTTGGCCTTGAAAAATATTCTTTAATAAATCCACGCCTCAGTTGGCCCTTGAAAAATATTCTTGAATAAATCCACGCCTCAGTTGGCCCTTGAAAAAATATTCTTTAATAAATCCACGCCTTTGGCCCTTGAAAAAATATTCTTTAATAAATCCACGCCTCCCTTGGCCCTTTAAAATTATATTCTTTAATAAATCCTTGAAAAATATTCTTTAATAAATCCACGCCCCTTGAAAAATATTCTTTAATGCTTCGTATATTCTTTAATAAATCCCCGCCTCAGTTGGCCCTTGAAAAATATTCTTTAATAAATCCACGCCTCAGTTGGCCCTTGAAAATATTCTTTAATAAATCCACGCCTCAGTTGGCCCTTGAAAAATATTCTTTAATAAATCCACGCCTCAGTTGGCCCTTGAAAAATATATCTTTAATAAATCCACGCCTTGTTGGCCCTTAAAAAATATTCTTTAATAAATCCACGCCTTGTGATAGTCCTTGAAAAAATAATCTTTAATAAATCCACGCCTATGTTTATCCTTGAAAAAATATTCTTTAATAAATCCACGCCTTGTGATAGTTCTTGAAAAATATTCTTTGATAAATCCACGCCTCAGTTGGCCCTTGAAAAATATTCTTTAATAAATCCACGCCTCAGTTGGCCCTTGAAAAATATTCTTTAATAAATCCACGCCTTGTTAGTCCTTGAAAAAATATTCTTTAATAAATCCACGCCTTGTGATAGTCCTTGAAAAATATTCTTTTATAAATCCACGCCTTGTGATAATGGTCCTTGACAAATATTGTTTTATAAATCCACGCCTTGTGATAGTCCTTGAAAAAATATTCCTTAATAAATCCACGCCTTGTGATAGTCCTTGATAGTCCTTGAAAAAATATTCTTTAATAAATCCACGCCTTGTGATAGTCCTTGAAAAAATATTCTTTAATAAATCCACGCCTTGTGATAGTCCTTGAAAAAATATTCTTTAAAAAATCCACGCCTTGTGATAGTCCTTGAAAAAATATTCTTTAATAAATCCACGCCTTGTGATAGTCCTTGAAAAAATATTCTTTAAAAAATCCACGCCTTGTGATAGTCCTTGAAAAAATATTCTTTAAAAAATCCACGCCTTGTGATAGTCCTTGAAAAAATATTCTTTAATAAATCCACGCCTTGTGATAGTCCTTGAAAAAATATTCTTTAAAAAATCCACGCCTTGTGATAGTCCTTGAAAAAATATTCTTTAATAAATCCACGCCTTGTGATAGTCCTTGAAAAAATATTCTTTAAAAAATCCACGCCTTGTGATAGTCCTTGAAAAAATATTCTTTAAAAAATCCACGCCTTGTGATAGTCCTTGAAAAAATATTCTTTAAAAAATCCACGCCTTGTGATAGTCCTTGAAAAAATATTCTTTAAAAAATCCACGCCTTGTGATAGTCCTTGAAAAAATATTCTTTAAAAAATCCACGCCTTGTGATAGTCCTTGAAAAAATATTCTTTAACAAATCCACGCCTTGTGATAGTCCTTGAAAAAATATTCTTTAAAAAATCCACGCCTTGTGATAGTCCTTGAAAAAATATTCTTTAAAAAATCCACGCCTTGTGATAGTCCTTGAAAAAATATTCTTTAAAAAATCCACGCCTTGTGATAGTCCTTGAAAAAATATTATTTAATAAATCCACGCCTTGTGATAGTCCTTGAAAAAGTATTCTTTAATAAATCCACGCCTTGTGATAGTCCTTGAAAAAATATTCTTTAAAAAATCCACGCCTTGTGATAGTCCTTGAAAAAATATTCTTTAAAAAATCCACGCCTTGTGATAGTCCTTGAAAAAATATTCTTTAAAAAATCCACGCCTTGTGATAGTCCTTGAAAAAATATTCTTTAATAAATCCACGCCTTGTAATAGTCCTTGACAAAATATTTGAATTTTTTAATAAACTATATCTACATAAAATCCGAAGCACTGAAAATATCCAAGTTAATTTTTCTATTCATATCGATTACACTCTGCCACATAATTGCGTTATCAAAATAATCCATAGAAATTGCATTGACGAGAAGGAAAACTGACAGAACAATGACCGTTCGACCGACCGCATGCTAAGTTTATCCAAAAGCTTCATAATAAGCGTATCATATCGTATTACAAACGAACGAACGCACACACACAGGCACTTGATTGGTTCCCTGCCTGCACACGGCATATTGCCGTAGTATTTCAAATAGGATTTACTTTTACTTTATAAAGAAAATTGGAAAAGCTATTCATTCACATTTTTGGTTTATTATTCATCCGCCCATCACTCCTCCCTTGTCCTTTTTGTTCTCTGCTAAAGACCACTAATTGAAACAGGTCAGACAATTGTGGTTGAATTTGTACCTCTAAGTATTCTGTCATTTATCCATGTTGATTGGATGGTTTAATATGAGCGAAAGGAATTCAATTCACTCTTCGAATTTTATATACGTCTATATGTATGTCTTTATATATCGATGATTGTTCACCAATAATTGCATGCTGCGTTTGTCCACTATTCATTCACCTGATGACAGATTTTGCAATTCATACTTCGTTGTACTATAGAAATTATGTGGTCCATTGATTTGATTTGATTTTGTTCTAACGGTGGTCATATTGCATCAATCAGGATTATTAACATGGACTCAATGCATTGAAACGCATGAAAGGAACAATAAATGATGGTGAAAGTATTAGTGTGGATGGGGAGGAGGAGACTGGTGTATTATAGAAGGTATAAATGTATATTAAGCCCACAACTGAAATAATAACTTTGAAATCAGCTTTCTATAAATTACATTTAATTGTATTCAATCACAGAGATTACTTCGTCTTAAGGTAACCAGGGAGTTTTTGTGGTTTGTGGTGGTAGCTATACCACTAACCAAGCCTAGTAATATTTTTCTCAAGGACTATTGAATTGTAAAAATTTATATAATTGGTTTTTCAATAACTCCAAAGAGTGATTTTTTGTAAAGAAAACTATTTTTTGGAAATAAATTGTTAAGGGATAATTGTTCAAGACGTGTATTATTAAATAATATTTTTCAAGGACCATCACTAGGCGTGGATTTATTAAGAAATATTTTTTTTCAAGGACTATCACAAGGCGTGGATTTATTAAAGAATATTTTTTTCAAGGACTATCACAAGGCGTGGATTTATTAAAGAATATTTTTTTCAAGGACTATCACAAGGTGTGGATTTATTAAAGAATATTTTCTAAAGGACTATCACAAGGCGTGGATTTATTAAAGAATATTTTTTCAAGGACTATCACAAGGCGTGGATTTATTAAAGAATATTTTTTCAAGGACTATCACAAGGCGTGGATTTATTAAAGAATATTTTTTCAAGGACTATCACAAGGCGTGGATTTATTAAAGAATATTTTTTCCACAAGGCGTGGATTTATTAAAGAATATTTTTTCAGGGACTACCACAAGGCGTTGATTTATTTAACAATATTTTTTCAAGGACTATCACAAGGCGTTGATTTATTAAAGAATATTTTTTTCAAGGACTATCTCAGCTTTAGACGTGGAGTTTTAAAATATTTTTTCAAGGACTATCTCAAGGCGTTGATTTATTTAACAATATTTTTTCAAGGACTATCACAAGGCGTTGATTTATTTAACAATATTTTTTCAAGGACTATCACAAGGCGTTGATTTATTTAACAATATTTTTTCAAGGACTATCACAAGGCGTGGATTTATTAAAAGAATATTTTTTCTTTATTCATGTAACATTTTCAAGGTACTTACTTTAATAATTCTAGGTGTTAATAAAATGTTATATTTATTTATCCTTGTTGATGTCTGCAATAATATCCTTGACTCATTTAAGTTTGATCAGGAAACTGAAAATATAAATCCCAAATGAGATTTTTTTTATTACCAACAACATTGGAATAAAATCTTCCAGTCTATGATTGTAAATCTGTGTTTGTTGTACATAAATTCGATTATCAAGAATTCTCTGTTACTTATCGTAGCTAATTGAAAACGTGTTGATTACCTGGGGGAAATAAAATTGCTCTTGTATTTATGGCGAAACATTTGTAGCCTTAATTAGATATTAATTGAATTAAAAATTGTGTACGAAGTGGAGGTAATCCTTAACAGAATATAATGAAGAAGATTAGCAGTTAGTTACGTATGCCAAATGAAATTTAAAATTGAGGATTCGAATTTGTAAAAATTATTATTCGATACATATTATTCTTGAATTGTAAATAAATCAGCATACAATTTTTAAAACTTTATTTGATTTTTATACCCTTCACAACTATGTTGTTAGGATATTATAGCTTTGTGCAGCCCCAAAAGTTTGTAACGCCGCGAAATATTGGTCCTAGACCCACCTTTAAGTATACCGATCGTCATATCTCGACTAGCTGAGTCGATCTAGACATGTGTGTCCGTCCGTCCGTCTGTCCATTATAATTTGTAAACACGATACAGGCGACAGTTATGGACCAATCTTCACGAAATTTTGCATGTAGGATGGGTTCTGGCCAATGAAGACCCCTATTGTTTTGATAAATATCGGTTAATTATGGCCCGAACTTTCACATGCGAATTTTCACATGGAGAAGGGGGTCGGGCCAAAGAATAAGCATGCCTGTTTTTATAAAGATCGGTCAATATTTAGCGGGTCAAATGAACCCTGATATTTGTGTAAAAAATTACAAAATTTGTGTTCTATGGCGTATATATTTACTCCTGAAGGACATAGACCCGATAGGTTGATAGTATATCCAAGAGGAGTGGATGACCTTTAAATTGATACCAATCATATTCCCGTAGGTACTCGGATGCGGGAGTTACTCTCAAATATTTACAGGTGTTTACGTATTCATATATTATTTAGTAACCTATTACCACACTTTAGGGCGGATATATAGCCTGATCGCTTTGAAATGTTCCATGAGGTTCCAGTTATGGTCAAGGTGTCAAAAGTGTGCAAATATCGCGAAATATTGCCCAATCTCAGAATATAGAACCACAGAAAGTTAGATTTTCATGGATGTTGTGTAGGGTATCACGGTCGGCCCCGTCCGACTATACTGCTCCACTCACTGGTTTGGAATTCTTTTGGTTTCTGCACACGAAATTTGAATGGACATATTCCAATTTAAGTAAGTGCTGTTATAAGAGACATACTTTTTTGCATTTGATGCATATTTTCCATTTGTTGTGTTAGTAATTTAATATCTCAATTAATTTTCTTTATTGAAAAATGTAACGAATCTCTCATCGATATACATCGAACAATTTCCCATTATTTCAATTGACATGATTGAAATAAACAAAACACAAATCTTAAATACGAAATAAAAAAGCTAATCAAAACAATAATCCCAACTACTGTAAATAAAAAAATCCGGTTTCGGATAAAAATATCGCTGCCGCACACAGCACAAAAAAAGTTTTACATTTAAATTTCACATTAATCTTCCCGGGAAGCCTCAAGGTTACATATATCGATTAGTATGTTTCGTTTATTAATCGGAATTTTCTCTGTTTCTCTGGTGAAACGCATTAATTAAAAATCATCAATGATAATTTCAACGTATGATAATATTTTTGTTTGGTTCCATCTGTTTTAAATATTACCCAGTGAACAATTTGTGAAGGGATTGACTTTGGAGTCCTTCTATAAAGTCCTTCTATACTTATAACCTACTATGAAAAAGAAAACCGAACCCCCCTAATGTTGACGACCCCCGCAAACGTATAAAGGACCACGATCTGCGAATCCGCACTTGGAATGTGTGAACGTTGTACAAAACAGCACAGTTTTCGCTTTGGCGGATGTACTCAAGAAGTACAAAGCCGATTTTTTTGCCTTACAGGAAATGCGATGGAAATGGACAGACGTAAGTAAATTAGACGATTACGCACTGTATTATAACTGCCATGAAACGAGACATGAATTTGTCTGCGGATTTATGGTTAACAGGAGAATAAAGGACCTCGTCTCCAGATTCACTCCAGTAGATGAGCGAATTGCTATAATCCGTATAAAAACGATGTTCTTCTACATCAGTCTTATTTGTGACCGTGCTCCGACGGAAGACAAAGATGAGCAGACCAAAGACATGTTTTACGAGCGCCTAGAGACAGCATATGGCCGCTGCCCTGGCCATGACATTAAGATTTTGCTAGGAGAAAGAATTGCACACTCCATAAAAACTGCAGCAAAAGCAACATTTGGTGTCCTATACGCTGTGAAAAATACACACAACACGTAATGCGATAGAGAATTATCGAGAGAAAATAGAGAGGAGAAAGACATTGTCAGAAAAAAACGAATAAGAAAAACGTGAGAGTCAGTAAATCGAGATGTACAGGAGATAGACTCATGTCCGTAAAATTTACCAACTACTCTTTGGTAAACCGATGGCTTTGGTGCAGGTACATCTTCCTGCAGGGATGAAGTAGGAAACCTGGTGACAGATACAGGCAGCGTGTTGAGGATCTGGAAGGAGCATTTTGAAAAGCTTACCGGAGGCGTTGAAGAAGATACCACAGAACCAATAAGATATGACGGAGTAGAGTGTATACCACCTAGCCTAGATGAGGTTAGAATATCCATCAATCGGCTGAAGACTAATAAACCAGCAGGACCCGATGGTTTACCAGCCAAACTATCCAAGACTGGTGGTCAGATGCTGGTCAGGAGCATGCACCAGCTGATTAGTACAATTTGGTTAGAGGAATGCATGCCAATGATTGGAACCTCAGCGCCCTGTGTCCCGCGCACAAGAAAGGAGACAAGACGATATGTGCCAACTATAGAGGAATAAGTCTCCTTCCCATCGCATATAAAGTGTTATCTAGCGTACTGTGTGAACGACTGAAGCCAATGGTCAATGATATTATTGGACCATACCAATGCGGTTTCAGAACTGGCAAATCGGCCATTGACCAAATTTTCATTTGGCACCAAATCCTGAAAAGTCCCATGAAAAACACACCGACATATTCCACCTATTCGTCGACTATAAATCCACATTCGACGGCCCAATCCCTTCAGAGGTATTTAAAGTCATGTCCGCGTTTAGCATTCCTGCAAAATTAATACGGCTATGCAGGATAATTTTAAGTGGCACGAGGTCAGCAGGGTCCCTTTAATACTGAAGGAGAATTCAGCCAAGGTGACAGTTTGTCGTGTTATCTTTTTAGCATCCTGCTGGAAAAGGTCATACGAGAGGCAAAGGTGAACAGAAATGGCACTATGTACACCAAACAACACATGTTACTCGCCTACGCCGATGACATCGATATAATGAGTCAAACATTGCCAGCGGTAACAGCCATCTTTGAACAAATTGAGAAGGAGTCTGCCAAAGAGGGTCGGGCAGTAAATGGCGAGAAGACCAAGCAAGAGGTATCAACGCGCAAGACATCCAGTAGACTCGGACCAACTGTGGAACTTGAGAACTACAGCTTCGAGGTAGTCACAGATTTTATATACCTTGGTACCGCCATAAACAAAACGAATGACATCAGTTTTGAAATTCGGAGAAGGATAGTGATGGCCAACAGATGCGACTATGGTATAAGTATACAGTTAAAAAACAAGGCCATCTCCCGCCAGACCAAACTCACACTTTACAAGACGCTGATACTACCCGTGCTATTATATGGATCTCAAGCATGGGTACTTGCGATGAGGGAGCTCTTGGAGGACGGTGAATATCGCCATCGACATCGGCATTTTCAGACGTATCGAGCTGCAGCGACTACGTTTGCTAGGTCATGATGTGAGAATAGATGAAGATGCCCCAGCCCAAAAGACATATAAAAGCGCACCAGCTGATGTTTCACGCAGAAGGCGAATGCCACGAATTAGATGGAATGATCAAGTGGAAAACAACATTGTCGAACATGGTCTTTCAAATTGGAAAAACTGCGCAATAGACCAACGCGCCTGGCTTATGGAACGAAAGTTCTGTCACAAACCATCTAAGTAAAAAAGTAAGTATATTCCGACCCTATTTATATTACATTCCTAACCACGCTTTTAAATTATTATAATTTGATTTTTAGAGTTATCGGTTTGCAACTCAGATCCTAGCCAGTAGAGCGGTCCCGTTATATACGGGTTCCGCCCTTTTCTATGTGTTACAATTTCGAACTGAAGTAGTCCTTGATAGATAGTATAAATCCTCGATATTATCGACGTTTTAACCAGTTTATATGTGGGTATATTTGTCATTACGTTTGCAACATCTCGAAACATTCCTTGGAATCCCAATATCGTTCACGTTTTGTCATAGCCCCTATGTAAAGGTATCTCCAAATGTTTGGTATTTTGACGATTACGAAGTGACTATTAATTGGTATTCCGATACCTTGGTGAGTTACCAACTTCTTCACGGAACGGCGTATAAAAATGACTGACTAGTCAAACTTAGCACATCAAAAAATATCGAGGACATTCGAACCGTGTTTTTAACTGGTATCAATGCGTTTAGAACAGATCCAGAAATATTCTTCATCATAATCCTAGCTTTCAATTTACCGATAGAGAAATCCTTAGTTTTGCCAACATTATTATTCATTGGGTTATTTAATCTCTGGCTGATATAAAATATGGTAATGACCACAATAGTAGCTGTGGACAAGTAACCTCTCTCTCGCTGTGTTGTCGTATGAAATATTTATCGCAAATGAACGAACGTACGTCTACGACGGACGACTGGCAACATTTATCTGTATGTGCCCGCATTTAACTTGTAACCTGATGAGCCTTATGTCCCGCCATTGACTATGTGTGTTTGTTTGTTGGCCGGTGTACATTGGAGCAAAAAACGTTTCGCACTGATTGCAGTCCAGTTTAATGTTGGAGTTTCTGTTTTTGTGTACTACTTGCTGTTCATCTTCTTTTGGCTTTTTTTATTTCTTCTTCATCGGTGGTGTAATTTATTTAATTTGTTTGGTTTCTTTGGGAGTTTTGTTGAATACCTCCGCCTTTTCCACCTCCTTATCCTCCTCGTACTATAGGTTTTCTGTGGCAATGAAATGAAACTGCGATTGTGTTTACAATCATTTAAGCAATTAATTCGTTTTTCAATTTTGTATATACAAAAACAACAACAACAAATAAAGTAGAAAATGCAACTAAAAGGATAGGAGACACACCCGAACAACTATAAGCAACAACAAAACTTACGACAATCATGTTGCAAAAGCTACACACACACACACGGACAATCGACAACATTTATATTAAATGTGTAATTTTTTTGCCAAATACGTTTTTTTCTGTTGTGTGATTTGTTGAACCATTTGGGGTTTTTTCTAGAGGTGGATACGGGGAGTAACCTTTTAAATGTCCATTTAGTTGCCGCTTTCCATTGTAGTGCATGGCCGGCCGCTCATTTTGCCAATTGACAACTCAATGATGCTGTCGTAAATGTTATTGGAGGTTGCTGTTGTTTAGTTGTGTGTTTTATAAAGAAATTAAAATTGTTCAAATAAATCAGTAATTTCTTGTTTTCGTTCCGTTTCAAGTATTGAATGTTCAGTTTTATAAACGGGTATATATTGCTGATTGGAATGTAGGTTTATGGGGGGTTCCGCAACATCAATGTTGATACTGTTTCATTTCAACTGAATGTAGTTTATTTGCATTGAAGTGTAATTAGTGTAAGACATATAATGGAGTGAAAATTACTGAGTTTCCTTTAAGGAATTCGATATTTTAATAATTATAATATGATTCCATATATAAATTTATATATAATTTCCCGTGCAAAGCACGTTTGTGAAGAATAATCTGAAGCGACTCAAAATAATATCTTGTTTATAAATCTTTAAAATTTAATTAGGCCAGGTTTCTCGTTTTAGAACTTTGCCCATTATCGTTAGGTAAATAAAGTGTCATGGCCAGGCTAAAACAGGAGAACCATGAAAATATCTAAAATCGTTCTGCTATGTCTATGCCTTGGAAAATTGCGGCCACAAAGAAATATTAATTAAATATCACACAACAGGCAAACAGATTGAAAAAATGGGATCAATCTTGGAATATATTGAAATGTAGTGAGACCATTATATGGGATATATACAGCAAAATTTAACTACATTAAAAATCTTATGGATATAAGTTTAATATCCACCATGGTTCCGGAATGCTAAATCACAGTTAAATACCCAATACTGGGAGAAACCGTAATATGGGGGCAAAACCGTCATTACTTATTGGTTAAGAAGTATCTTCTTCACCGCCACTAAATTATACCAGAAGCATTTCAAAATGCTCCTTCCAGATCCTCAATACGCTATATGTATCTGTCACCAGGTTTCCATATTCATCTGTACAGGAGGATGCGTCTGCACCAAAATTTCCGGACTTCATTCTGACTCCCGTACACCTTGCTCACGCTTTTCTTTCTTGTTTTTTTTCTGAAAATACGTTTCTCCTCTATCCTTTTCTCCCGATAATTCTCCATCGCATTACGTGTTGCTACTGTCTGCAGGATTGCTATATACGCTGCGTTTTTCACATCAGTAGCATTATTCTTGGTACCCAAGTGTTGCTTTTGTTGCCCAATTAGGCCAGAAACATCACAACATCGAAATTTGAAGTTTCGTTACAAAATGGACCCAAATATAAGAGATTTAAACTTGACATTTCAACTTTTTATACCCTTCACCACACTGTGGTGCAGGAGGACGAACCATATTGAACGAACCCAAGGACGAACCCTATTGAAATTGGAGAAAATCGGTCCACGTTTAGGCATAGCTCCCATATAAGGGTACCCCCAAAATTTTCGGTATTTTAAGGTTCTTGAGCGCGTTTTTTAACTGAATTCGCTGAAATTTGGTACTTTGAGTTCTTATTGGGTAGCAAATCTCCCTACCAAAAATTATAAATAAAGGTCCATTTTTCCGATAGCCCCCATATAAGGGTACCCCCAATTTTCGGTATTTTGGAGGTTTTGATTGCATTTTTCGACCGAATTCGCTTAAATTTGGTACTTTGATTTATTATTGTTTTGCAAATCTCCCTACCAAAAATTATAAATAAAGGTCCATAGCCCCCATAAGGGTACCCCCAATTTTCGGTATTTTCGGGTTCTTGGGCTCGTTTTATAACTGAATTCTCTGAAATTTTGTACATTTGGTTCTTATTGGGTACCAAATTACTCCACAAAAAATGATAAATATAGGTCCATTTTTTCTGGTAGTCCCCATAGAACGGTACCCCAAAATTGTTGGTATTTTGGGGATTCTGATCGTATTTTTCGACCGAATTGACTGTAATTTAGTACGTCGAGTTCTTATTAAGTAGCAAATGTCTCCACTATAAATTATAAATAGAGGTCAATTTTTTCGGGTAGCCCCCACATAAGGGTACCCCCCAATTATCGGTATTTTGGGGTTCTTGAACCAAATCCTTTTTTATACCCTTCATCACACTGTGGTACAGGGTATTATGTCTTTGTGCATATGTTTGTAGGAAGCAAAAGGAAACAAAAAAGACACATGATTTCTTTTGAGAATATGCATAAAATCACTTTTTAAGTCGATTTATGCATGTCCGCTGCCTGTCCGTCCGTCCATGTATTTTTGTTAACAAAGTACAGGTCGCATTTGTGATCCGAAATTTGGCACAGTTCACTTATTTGGCCCAAAGACAAACCCTATTGAAATTGGGAAAAATCGGTTCAGATTTAGATATAGCTCCCATATATATATTTTCGTTCGATTTTAGGTAAATAGTGCACCAAAGTCCCTATATATCCTTGGATTTACACGAAATTTGGCACAGCATACTGAATTAAGTCTAGAACGATGTGTGTTAAATTGCGTGAAAATTGGTTCAGATTTAGATATAGCTCCCATATATATTTTCTTCCGATTTTATGTAAATATTGCACCAAAGTCCCTATATATCCTTCCATTTGCACGAAATTTCGATTTGTAAGTAAATGAAGAACTCAAAATGTGGCCGAACGCAAAAAAACATACTTATTTTTATATTTCGATATATTGTTTTAAATTTAATTACATAATTTTGTCCCAACTCTATATCTGACCAAAATTTAGTATAGGTTGCAGAATGACATGAGTAATTTCATATTAATGGTCCTTCAAAAATGCGACGTCTGCTAGGATTCCATCTGTTGTATATACCCAAAGTGATATCATATAATCGGCCCCGTCCGACTTTACTACTTTCCTTACTGGTTTTACTCAATAGTAATGAACCTCTGTAGGACCTGCAATATGCTTCCTAAATATTAGTGTAATATTACTTTTATATCTGTATTATTATACCCTTCACCACACTGTGGTACAGGGTATTATGTTTTTATGCATATGTTTGTAACAGGCAAAAGGAATGGTTCCTTTTGAGAATATGCATAGAATCACTTTCTAAGTCGATTTATGCATGTCCGTCTGTCCCTCCGTCCATTGTTGTTAACAAAGTACATGTCACTTATTTGGCCCAAGTACGAACCCTATTGAAATTGGGAAAAATCGGTTCAGATTAAGATATAGCTCCCATATATATTTTCGTCCGACTTTATGTAAATGATGCACCAAAGTCCCTATACATAAATTGATTTGGACGAAATTTGTTTTTTTAAGCAAATGAAGAACACAAAATGTGCCCGAATGCACAAAAAATACTGAAATAAGTGTAACCTAACATGTGACAAGTTTCGATTAAATCGGTTTAATTTTCGATATTTAGCTTTAAATTTATTTACATAATTTTGTCCCATTGTAAGAAGCAACTCTATATCTGACCAAAATTGAGTATAGGTTGCAGAAAGACATGTTTAATTTCATGTTAATGGTCCTTCAAAAATGCGACGTCTGTTAGGATTCCATCTGTTGAATATACCCAAATTGGTGAAGGGTATCATATAGTCGGCCCCGTCTGTTCCTTACTGGTTATTACTGACAAATGCCACGCTTTCAACAAGCATAAATCTGAAATTGTTTGATCGATACTTTACGAGATATCTATCAGTTCAGCCATCTACAGAAAAAATAATGAAATTATTTTTCCCCAATCTAATATATAACTTTCTATGGAAAGCACACCGAAATATCCAATATTGATAATTTTCGGGAGGTAGATTTTCTATACAATTAGAATCTAAAATGCGGTACTTATTTTAAGCCCGTGGCCAAAACATATTGGAATTTGTGAGGTTCCATTATACAGTGAGACCAAATTTCAAAGATATATATTTCAAATATTGCGATCTCTACAGTGATTTCAGCAGGTAGTCGGTAGTGGATAAATTAACATATAATCTATACAAAATATTTTATGGAGCCTAAAAAAAGGGTGTAAGGTACAGTAATACACATACCGAATTAAACCAAGCCCTTTTGTTATTATATTGGTCCTATATGTACAAAAACGTTTCGATACAATAGACATAGTATCATTGGAGGTCAATTGGCATACGATCTGACGAAATTAAATATGTAGATATTTAGACATTTAAAAAAGGGTATACGCATATCATTTGGAATGCAGTTAAACTAACTTTTGGTCCATAGTATGTAATCGAACAAAATAATGTGTAAGAGGTATGTGCAAATCTAGATCATATTAAAGTACAGCGCTTTGTGAAGGTATTTTAATAAATATTTCATCGAAATTTAAACAATGAAACATACAGGTATTAGGTGAGAGCAACAAATCGTTATAACAAAACTTGTAATATCCTTCCTTAAAATTATTCTAATATAACCATTATTCATGTATTATACGTATGCCAATTTTCATATACGATTTGACATATAATATTTTCAGAAATATAAAAAAAAGATTTTTATTTTCATCGAAAAAATCTTTACTCTCTTAATATATGTCAAATGTGTAATATTTTTATTCATCTGGGACCACCCACATTTGTTTTGCAGCACTTTAAAGCTTTAAAATCCGTTTATGTTTTCTCATTGCTACAATAACACACAAGTCGACTTCGTACATATGTCGCGCCAGAAGTCATAAAATTTCAACATAATGACAGTGTTTTTTTAATTATCATTTCATCATCATTACCCTGACACCAAACGCGCATCTCATCCTTTGCTGGAACACACGCAATTGCAAAATCATATCTGTCTCACAGCACTTTCACTTTAAAGCCTTTTTCAATTCGAAAGAAAATCAAGATTGGAAAGCATGTGTTGAACGGCAAATGGTGGGAGAATACGACTGTTTGGCAGGCGGTACATGAAGGCATTCTTTAAATTTACAGCCAATGAAAAAACTGCTAACAGTCCCTCAAATACTGGAAATTTGGAAATATGCAAGCAAATGCCGCTTCAGTACAAAACTTTGTATATCAATTCGACATGAGTAGTGTTGGCGGGTTATTTGGTTATTCTAAATTTATTTAGAATTGTAGCCTCATTTCGAATATATACTTTAAAGTATCGGTAATGAATACGGAATGACAAAATTATACAAATTGACACCCATTATTATACCTTTATTCTATTTTCTAACACATATAAATATTCAACTGAGTCCCCATATATATACTTGTTCAGAATAAAATTCTATGTCGATTTACATCTAAATATTCCATAGACATAGTACCTTCACTCATCACTACGAAACAACAACAAAAAAGACAATTGCAGATTTTTTGTTAAGGGAACCCCCATTCGCGATTTTAATTTTTCAAGATTTTCAATGGGCTGGTAAATCAATACCAATGCATGTTAAGGTTTGTAACTTTACACATATAGAGTTGAAGATTTAATAGAGAAGAAAAATAATTTACAAAATGTTGTTGTTGTTTTGTTTTTGTTTTTGGTGATTGAAGTAAAGTCTTTATTTTTGATGGCGGGCATGATAACTCCTCACTGGAACATCGGCATCCGAAAATTCCAACGGTGTTAGTAAGAGTACATGTCTGGCTCTCGTATGAACTAGGATTATTGACTTCGCTCTAAAATTAACAAAATGGCGGACCTTTGAAAAAATATTTTTGGAAAATCGCCGATTTTTTGACCAAAAACCAAGTTAAAAAATAAGGAAGATCTTCGCCGATTGGCTTTATCCTAGTTCATACGATAGCTATACACTCAAAGAGAAACGTGTAAAAATTTGGAATCGATTGGGATATTAGTTTTTAAGTTATCGTGCCCGCCATTCGCAAAAGAGAAAAACGCGTTTAAAGTTTGAGAAGACCTTCAGCCGTAACTTGATGCTAACACAATAAATCGGCTATATCTTCAAGAGTTCTTGAAATTCTCACTTGACATTTTTTAGGGACATTCTTGAATTAGTGTAGATTCGAATTAAATAAAAAAATTTTTGACCCCGAGAATGGGGGTCCCCTTAAATCAATTTAGTTTTACCTAGTAAACATGTCTGTATTACAATATCAATTTCTACAAATAATGGACTTATTGCCTTTTCACGTTATTATGAGATATATCGGACCGATATTATGAGATATATCGGTCCACGTTTTACGGTAGCCCATATACCCATAACCGAAGAAAAAAGTGCCCAAAATACCGAATAGTGTAATATTTGGTATTGTTAAGCTTTTGGGCACGTTTTATTCTAATAATATAATGCGTAGCCCTATACTTTTCGGATTATATTTGAGTAGAGGGTTTAAGCACGTTTTATTTTTCATGGTCTTAAATCTACCTACAAAAACCCAGTAAGGAAAGTAGTAAAGTCGGACTGGGCCGACTATATTATACCCTTCACCACTTTGTGTATATTGTACATATGTATCCTAACAATTTTATTTCGATGTTCACTCGAAGGAACATAATAACGCCTTTCTATGTTTACATTATAGTCGTTTGCCAACAATGGGATATTTTTTTCGAAATTGATTTATTGCAAGCTTGATACACGGAATTTGGTATGCCGTACTGTTCAATACTTATTATCAATCCGACAAATCGAAATAAATATAGTGAAAATGGTGCTCCATTAACATAAAATCGTATAGAAATATATACGGAAGCTATATCTAAATCTGAACCGATTTTCACGACACTTAACGTACAAAATTCTAGACTTAATTTAGTACGCTACGCCAAATTTTGTGTCCTGGTACACTATTTACATTAAATCGGACGAAAATATATATGGGAGCTATATATAAAACTGAACCTATTTTCACGAAACTTAACACACACAATTCTAGAGTCAATTCAGTATGCTATGCCAAATTTCGTGAATGTCGAAGGATATATAGGGACTTTGGTGCACAATTTACGCAAAATCGGACGAAGATATATGTGGGAGCTATATCTAAATCGGCACCGATTTTCACGAAACCTAACACACATCACTCTAGACTTAATTTCGTACGCTGTGCCAAATTTAGTTTCAATATAAAATTACACCTATAGATATGTCCAGTAGCCATCGGATAGGTTTTTAACTTTTGTATTATTTTTATTTAGAACATCATAGGGCGATTGGGCCTTGGGTTAACTTCTACTAGACTTTGACTGTCTGCTGTGCAAGATTCTGAGTCTAATAATTAATATTAACTCAACTACTCCTCTTTCACACAGGGAGTCTTAGTCAATTGTCTGATCACTAGAAGAATATACATTAGGGCGGGCCAATTTGTATGGAGACGAAATATTCTGTTAAATCCAGACCCAGGATGATTCTATGGATAATTCTAAGCAACTTTGGTGAAGGAACCATAGGTCTATCTCGATTTTCGAGTATCCCACTTTTCAAAAAATAATTTTTATACCCTTCACCACACTGTGGTACAGGTTATTATGTCTTTGGGCATATGTTTGTAACAGGCAAAAGGAATCGAGATAGACCAAAGGTTCCTTTTGAGAATATGCATAGAGTCATAGTCGATCTACGCATGTCCGTCTGTCGTCCGTTCGGTTCAGATTTAGATTCGTCCGATTTTTTGTGAATGATACACCAAACTCCCAATATTTGTCCGACTGGGACAAAATTTTGCACAGAATACTGAATTAGCTCCAAGCTGATGTTAGCGAAGTTTTGTTAAAATCGGTTCAGTTTTAGATATAGCTCCCATATATATAGTTTTGTCCGAATTTTTGTGAATGATACACCAAACTCCCAATATTTGTCCGACTGGGACAAAATTTTGCACAGAATACTGAATTAGGTCCAAGCTGATGTCTGCGAAATTTTGTTTAAATCGGTTCAGATTTAGATATAGCTCCCATATATGGGCAATATTGCCAATTTTTTAACATAACTGAAGCGGAGGTTCACCCCTTTATAACTCGGGAATTATTTAAGTATATGAAAAAAAAAGTTTATAGTTTTAGGTTAATTGGTCTGTCGTTGCAAAATGTTCATGATATTGACCTCCAAACTTTATTTTGGTGGAAGCTGTGTTTACTTTAATATAAAAAAATGTGTAAAAACAGGTTGAGGCAAACCAGTTTTTTTATGTTCTCTATCGATTTGTGACTAAGCCACTCATTGCACGGCCTTCGTGTCAAAATAAAACTAGAAGCCAACAAAATGGGGACTACACCCCCTTTGTATCATTTTACAAAATTTTAACTGCATCTACCTTTAAGTGATGCTGACATTTTGAAGCTCGATTTTGAGTGTTTTTTTTAATTTTACTTCTAGCTTTAATACGCCAACAGGAATTTATAAAAATCGATTATAAGATTATTGTATTCGCGAATCTGCGTAATTTGATATGTATTTTGTGTATGTAGTATGCACAGCTTCAGAGTAATACTCATCCGAAGGTGCGAATTTTGTGCTATCAAATTTCTAAAAAACCTATTTTTCGGGCCAAATTTTTAGATCTGTCAACTGAATGATATGGGTACCCGCGATCAATAAGGTTTTTTACGTTTCGAATGATATAAAATCTTTTTCGTGAAAATCCATCTACTAGAACGGCGGGAACTGACCTTCCAAAAACACGAAATTTGGCAAAAAATGTTTTTGAAAATATCGCGGATTTATTTGCGTTTTCTGTGTATCATTTCCGCTTCAATAAATGACCTCATACGGATTTTGATATTTTTCGAAAAGAGAACTTTAAAAACTTCAGTCGAAAGAGAGATGTAACCAATTTATCTCAAAAATAGTGTGAGCTGGCACATCCATGGTTCTTAATGGACCACATTGAAATCGGTATAGATCGATTTATTTTTTTAGGGTGCACACCGAAATCGGATGCGCGTTAATGGCATATGGAGTTTTCGGAAATTATTCGCGTTTTACGGTTTTTTGGGTACTTCAATGTAACGTGCGGCACATCTTAGTCGTCAAATGAAATTTCGCAAAATATATATGGATTTGAAGATAAACTTCAGTACTTCCTGGAAACCGCATGCGCATCAAATGATTTTGAGAATTACGCGATTTAGACGCAATTTATCTCAAAAATAGATTGTGCTGGCACATCCATGGTTCTTAATGGACCACATTGAAATCGGTATAGATCGATGTATTTTTTTAGGGTGCACACCGAAATCGGATGCGCGTTAATGGCATATGGAGTTTTCGGAAATTATTCGCGTTTTACGTTTTTTTGAGTACTTCAATGTAACTTGTGGCACATCTTAGCCGTCAAATGAAATTTCGCAAAATATATATGGATTGGAAGATAAACTTCAGTAATTCCTGGAAACCGCATGCGCATCAAATGATTTTGAGAATTACGCGATTTACACGCAATTTAAAATGTATATTTCATAATATTATTTTATTTTAAGATTTATTCCTATTTATAGAATTCTAAGATTTATCGGAAAGGTCTTGATATAATCCGCAAGGCGTATACTTACACACAAAAAGTGATTATTAATATATATGCCAATTTTTCGGCGAAATTCGGGTAAAATAGCAGAATAACCCCAAAATTTTTTTCTGAATTTTCTTGTATAAAAAATTAAAAAAATAAATATGATGACATTATTTTTTCGAACCAAAAACAAATATTTTTCCTCAATATATTGATTTGTTGTCTCTGTGATTTAGAAACCGCTACACGGACTTGTGTGATTTTGATATCATTTGATGCATCATGGTGTTTAGATTATGTAGATATTTTTAAATTAATTTTTAGGTGTGTGTATGTCATTAATATAATGAAAATATTGACGTAATCTCCTACATTTTTATTATTTTTCTCATATTTCGCGAAGATGTACAACTTTTTCGCAATTATTATAATATATTCATATTCTTATTTTACGGAGGAAGATCTATATCAACGTTTTTGGTCAATATAATAAACGACGTAATTTTAAGATTTTTTTCTTATGCCCAAAATTAAAACCTCGATAACTTTTGCGCGCATCAACCAAAAATTTGATCGCGAACGGTTTCGGAGTCAGAACATTTTTCTCTATATGTGTACCAAAAATCATTGATGTGCCACAAAAACAAAAAAGCTGATTTTTTGAAAATGGAATATTAAAAAATTGGCAATATTGCCCATATATATTTTCATTCGATTTTATGTGAATGATGCACCAAACTCTTAATATTTGTCGGTTGGGACAAAATTCTGCACAGAGTACTGAATTTGGTCCAGGCTGATGTTTTGGTAAATCGGTTCAGATTTAGATATAGCTCCAATATTCATGAATGATCGGCCCGATTCGTTCAAAATATCTATGTAGATCTGATTTGTTTTTCACGCGATTTCATGTCAATGGTCATCCAAAGATTTCATATTTTGTATGTACCCAAAGTGGTGAAGTGTATTATATAGTCAGCTCCGTCCGACTTTTGAACTTTCCTTACTGTTTTTCCTATAACATCATTTTGATTCAAAATTCGATTTTTTATTTATTCATCGTTATATTTGCTTTTTTTATTTTAAATAGACGAAAAATAGTTAAAATATGTATGAAACGCCCTCTGGCTGTGGTCATAGGTAAAAATAAAGATCAGTATAATTAGGCCTATATTAACCTAAACAGATGAATGCGTGAGATAGAATGGTTCAATAACGTACGTAGGGTGCTCAAAAATGAAATGTGTGTTGTAATCTGTTTCTCATCAATGTCAACTGTTGTAAAAACATAATTTTTATTGTAAAAATTGCGACATTTATGGCTCCTATCTTTGTCGCATCATCAGAAACCATTGGCCCCCTTGTCACTGTTCATAGACAAGTTCACAATTTTCCCAGCGATATAAAATACATATTTATTTCAAATGTCAGTGACTTTCATCTTTGTATGAATCATTGTGTTGGCGTTTGATATCCACTGCCGTTTGTTTTGCGACTGCAAGCTTGCCCATCCAAATTGCAAAACATTGCAACAACAATTTCAAGTTTAATAATTTCCAATGATTTTACAAAAGCAAAAGAAAAACTCCACCAACAATAAATCAGGCTTCATTTTTATTTTCAATTTGGAAATGGCGCCTGAAGGCAATTTCGAAATTCAGCAGCAAACAATAATATTTGTCGCTTGTTGAATGGGTTTGAAACAAAGTTGTGGCTTTTGCAATGTAATTGTGCAACTTGCTGCAGCATCAACAAGTTGGGTATGTTTAATTGATAAATATGTGCGGTTGGTTGAGTGAAGAAATTTAATTTAAGATTGATGATAGCAGAAAAAATATATATGCGTGTTTATTGTGACGGGGTTAGACCAGTGTCATGGGGATACTCCTATCGTATGATGGGGTATAAAATTAGGAACAACTTAAATAGTCAATTAATTAGGTCTGGGGATGGGTTGAAACTCTCTTCTCAAACTGTTGTCAAACAAAGTTCAAGGTCCTAATTGCTCTAAGTTTCGGTTATATAAAATTGTTGTGTTTGAATTAATAGAAATCTTTCTTGCCCAGAAAAGCCTGTTTACATTTGCCAACCAACAAACTTCTTGTATCATATTCACTTTTCCACTGGCTATACTCCCTCCATCCATTTAAAAACGAACCGTTGCTATTCCAACCACAACCTCAGCAATGTGTTAAACAATCACATAAATTATTGACGGGTGTATACACAGGTACATCCTTCCAATTTCTACCTATATTATGGTGACGTTCTAATGCTTAGATTTCAAATAATGCCAATGTAAAACTGTTAGATAAACGCCTTCTTGCTACTTTTATTGTCGGTGATTGGAAAATGTCCGACTAACTAATGCGTGGGTGTGAGAATATTTTCTTAGTGGTAACACGATACTAACGCTTACTAATGTTTACAAGCCCTGTCTAAATGCATTTTAATATACGAAACGGATTGTTGTCGTCTTCGTGTACGGGTGTGTGTGGGTTTTTGCAATGAATGATAGAAGTTGGCTACATATCGTATAGTTTCGATGGTTACAATGTATGTAGACGTTTGTGCAAATTGAAATGAAGATAAACATTAAATACAGTGGAGAGAAACTTCTTTTAATAAAATCGTAAATATATTCTATGTGAAGATAGTTTCAATTTCTTTGAGAGGATCATGTGGTTTTCTATATAATACTTCTTCTAAGGGAAAGTCGTAATGGTCCCCCATGAGATGATACATACATTTTATATGATATGTCCTGAGGGGTTCTATTGGAGAATACCTACTAATCGTCGTCTAAAACTACAGGACTATAACTATTCTTAAAACCACTAACGAAATTTCAAAAGTCGGGCGTCCTATGTAAAATATCCTGTCAATAGAACAGCCATTGCCTGTTTGGATGAGATGGAATTGAACAATCTGGAATTGACATGATTTATACAGATGTATGAACCAATTTAAATCAACACCCATATCCATATCATTCTGAAAACTAAGGAAACGCTTCTAATAAAGGCCTACATATTTTCTACATGAGGATGTTATGAACTTCTATGAGAGGATCGTGTGATTTTCTACATAATACTAACATAAGTCTTCTATGGGGAAGTCGTACTGGTCCCCCATGAGACGACCTTCTAGTTTCGCATGAGAATATCTAATGGGTTCATACAAATCTCATATAGATTTACTTGTATTCTACGAGATGCCCTGGTCATATTCTATGGGAAAAACTGTCTACGGAATAAAACACACGTTTCATTATTCGAAGAACTGTATTGGGACGTTTTATTGAAGAACCGGGTACCGAAATTTCTCTTCGCCTTACAGATCCTACAGGCGGAGGTTCAAGCTATAAAAGAGTTTCTTCACTGGTTCACGACCATTAACAATTTTTCACAGCAAGGACCTGTACGAATTATATGGGTACAGAGTCACACAGGAGTAATAGGCAACAAAATAGCCAACCAATTAACTCGAAGTGCCACTGCACTAGAAGATATGAGTAATGCATAACCCTTCACATATGCACAAGATTGGATGCGAGGGTAAAAGAAGAGTGATATTCCGTTCGCTCCATATGAGCTTTATAAGTTTCAAAATGTTGACTCTTTGTGGAGGAGGTACTAGAAGAAATGGACCGATAAGTCCCATATTTTCACATTATATAGGCATGGTTAAAAAACTAGTGTGTGCAGAGTTTAGTTCAAAAATCCATTTCCGCAAAATGTTGACTATTTTGACAGATTAGGTTATACTAATTTCAGTACGTTTTGTTCATATGAGCCACAAAATGTTTCCTTGGTGCGTCAATTACTTAAAATCAATCTGTATTATAAGGTAGCTATATCTAAATCTCAATTAATTTTCACGAAACTTGACACACATCATTCTGACTTAAATTCAGTACGCTATGCAACATAAGAACTTGGTACACCATGCCAAATTTCGTGCAAATCGAAAGATATATATGGACTTTGGTGCACCATTTACATGTAATTGGACGAAACTATATATGGGAGCTATATCTAAATCTTGACCGATTTTCACGAAACTTGGCAGACATCACCCTAGGCTCAATTCAGTACGTCATGCCAAATTTCGTGCAAATCGAAAGATATATAGGGACTTTGGTGTACCATTTACATGAAATCGGAGGAAACTATATATGGGAGCTATATTTAAATCTGAACTGATTTTCAGGAAACTTAACACACATCATTCTAGACTTAATTCAGTACACTATATAAAATTTCGTGCAAATCGAAAGATATATAAGGACTTTGGTGTACCATTTACATGAAATCGGACGAAACTATATATGGGAGCTATATCTAAATCTGGACCGATTTTCACGAAACTTGGCAGACATCACTCTAGGCTCAATTCAGTACGTTATACCAAATTTTGTGCAAATCGAACGATATATAGGGACTTTGGTGCACCATTTACAAAAAATCGGACGAAACTATATATGAGAGCTATATCTAAATATGGACCGATTTTCACGAAACTTGGCAGACATCACTCTAGGCTCAATTCAGTACGTTATGCCAAATTTCGTGCAAATCGAAGGATATATAGGGACTTGGGTGCACCATTTACCTTAAATCGGACGAAAATATATATTGGAGCTATATCTAAATCTGAACCGATTTTTCCCAATTTCAATAGGGTTCGTCCTTGGGCCAAATAAGTGAACTGTGCCAAATTTCATGCAAATCGGATCATAAATGCGACCTGTACTTTGTTCACAAAAATACATGGACGGACAGACGGACATGCGTAAATCGACTCAGAAAGTGATTCTATGCATATTCTCAAAAGGAACTATGGGTCTATCTCGATTTTGCCTGTTACAAACATATGCACAAAGACATAATACCCTGTACCACAGTGATTTTTCTAGCAATAGAAAAAGATTCTAGCCTCACAAGACCATAGAAAAGCTTTTTAAGCCTTATGATACACATAGGTTTCCCATTGTGGCAGCTTTCTATGAAAAGTAAATTTGGAGACCTATTGAAAGTATATAAAAGAAAAACGTCTGCAAATTATAAAAAAATCCATAATTGGTGGAAGTAAAAAGAATATTACTGCCGTTAGGGCCTCATGTAACAATCAATCCAAACTAGTCAATACCACGGCGGTCTCAAGAATTGACAATATTTTGGCAGTTTACGTTCTTACAAGATAAGGCTGATTAAAGAATGAAACTCCCTCTGGCATTGTCCATCAATATCTTATGGTCTTATATGAAAATACTTTTGTAAGACCAAGGACTTTCTCATCTATATCCAGTTTGAAACCACTGTGCTGTCATGTAATGATAGACAGAAACCAATAGCCAAATAATCGGGCAAAACCAATGTTATTTTTATTTGTGTTGTAAAATCTACACAGTGTGCATTAAACCGTCATTGTATGTACATTGTACACATATACACATATGTGTTTGTAAGTTTGTGTTTACATATATTTGTATGTTTGTTAGACAGTCATTCCGAATGCGAAAATCGCTGGCAATGGATGAGTTTATTTAGCAAATATTGTTGCTGTCAATAATATCAGTTAGTGTTTGTCTGTCTGTCTGTCCAATCTGTCCGTTCGTTCACATGTATATATCCATCAGCAGCGGAGTTGAGACATACACATATACATATGAGTCAGTGTGAGTCCATCGTATTCCTAATGTTATAAAGCCATCAAATCATTTTGGAAAATAAAGGATTGGATATTGCAATTAGTTTGGCATATTAAATTTCATAAAGACAAATACACAACCCCAAAATGAATTGTAATTAATTCTTGCTGTGTATCCAGCCATCCAGTCAGTCCGACAGTTATTCAAGCAGCCAGCCAGCCAGCCGATTGGCCTGGGGCCTCATCAACAATATGTTCTCCAAACATTGGTTACTTAATGGAGTAGTTGCGGTAATGAAAATTACAATGATATCGAATAAGATAGAATTTCACATGCATAAATGCATGTACGTATGTCTTTATTAGAATGCAAGCACTCGATATGCAATGGACAAATTTCATTTCATTACAAATATATTGTGATATTTTGTTATTACAAAATATATTTTAGAGTCATCTCATTAAATATTACATTTACAAATGCAATGCCGAGAAAGCAATAATTAATTCTACAATACCAAATTTCGATAATAGCAAGTAAATGAAAGAAAATATAGTATGTAATTAATTTTTAGGAAATTTGTTTAAATAATAATACATTTATATTATTCTTTTTTAAACAAACATAAATTGTTATTAATGAAACTCCATATTCGACAAGTAAGTTTATGCTAAAGTATATCCTGATCGCGCATCGGTGTGTTGTAAAGAATAACCAGTAAGGAAGGTAGTAAAGTCGGACGGGGCCGACTATATGATACCCTTTACCATTATGGGTATATTTAAAAGATGCATTCTAACAGAAGGGCCATTAACATGAAATTGGATGAATTAAAATATGTGACCTTTATCAAAATGTGAAGTGACTTAGATCAATCCATAAACATGTCATTCGTTTGTTACGATGGGACAAAATTATTTAAATCGATTTAAAGAAAATATCAATCGGGCACCCGTTGAATATTTGGAGCACAATTAACATGAAGTTGGTCGGAAATATATACTCTGAAAAACATGAAAACTTTGGTGCACCATTTACTTAAAATCGGATGAAAATAGATATGGAAGCTATATCCAAATATGTAAAGATTTCAAAGAAAATGTTCTCAGGTTATGTTAGTTTAATTTCAGCACGTTTTGTTCCTAATGGACATATTTTGGGTCCTACTAGACGGATTCCAACAAAATTTGACACATGTTTGGCTATACTATCTGAGGTACGTTGTGCAAAATCTTGTGTGAATCGACCTAACATTGTGTCTTGGGCACCATTTATTTAAAATCGGAAGAAAATATATAAGGAAGTTATATCTAAATATGGCACGGGTAGAGCGTAAAAAATTCTGTTCTCACGCACTTGTATTTGTGTGTGTGTCAATGGTTATACCCTTCACCACACTGTGGTACAGGGTATTATGTCTTTGTGCATATGTTTGTAACAGGCAAAAATAATCGAGATAGACCCATGGTTCCTTTTGAGAATATGCATAGAATCACATTCTGAGTCGATTTACGCATGTCCGTCTGTCCGTCCGTCCGTCCGTCCGTCTGTCCGTCTGTCCGTCTGTCCGTCCATGTATTTTTGTGAACAAAGTACAGGTCGCATTTATGATCCGATTTGGATGAAATTTGGCACAGATTACTTAATTGGCCCAAGGACGAACCCTATTGAAATTGGAGAAAATCGGTCGACGTATAGGCATAGCTCCCATAAAAGGGTACCCCCAAATTTTCGGTATTTTGAGGTTCTTGAGCTCGTTTTTTAATTGAATTCGCTGAAATTTGGTACTTTGGGTTCTTATTGGGTAGCAAATCTCCCTACCAAAAATTATAAATATAGGTCCATTTTTTCGGATAGCTCCCATAAAAGGGTACCCCCAAATTTTCGGTATTTTGAGGTTCTTGAGCGCGTTTTTTAATTGAATTCGCTGAAATTTGGTACTTTGAGTTCTTATTGGGTAGCAAATCTCCCTATCAAAAATTATAAATAAAGGTCCATTTTTTCGGAGAGCCCCCATATAAGGGTACCCCCAATTTTCGGTATTTTCGGGTTCTTGGGCACGTTTTATAACGGAATTCTCTGAAATTTTGTACATTGGGTTCTTATTGGGTACCAAATTACTCCACTAAACATTATACAAATAGGTCCAGTTTTTCTGGTAGTCCCCATATAACGGTACCCCCAAATTTTTGGTATTTTGGGGGTTCTGATCGTATTTTTCGACCGAATTGACTGTAATTTAGTTAGTCGAGTTCTTATTAGGTAGCAAATCTCTCCACTATAAATTATAAATATTGGTCAATTTTTTCTGGTATCCCATATATAAGGTTACCCCTCAATTTTCGTATTTTGAGGTTCTTGAACCAAATTTTTTTTATACCCTTCATCACACTGTGGTACAGGGTATTATGTCTTATGCATATGTTTGTAACAGGCAAAAGGAAACGGCATACACACTTTTGAGAATATGCATATGCGATTTAAGCACGAAATTTGGCACAGCGTAACAAATTAGCCTAGAATGATGTGTGTTAAGTTTCCTGAAAATTGGTTCAGATTTATATATAGCTCCCATATATATTTTCGTCCGATTAAATGTAAATTGTGCACCAAAGTCCCTATATATCTTTCGATTTGCACGAAATTTGGCACAGCGTAATGAATTATCTCTAGAATGATGTGTGTTAAGTTTCCTGAAAATCGGTTCAGATTTAGTTATATATCTTATATATATTTTCGTCCGATTTAAGGTAAAGTGTGCACAAAAGTCCCTATATATCTCTCGATTTGCACTAAATTTGGCTCAGCGTAATGAATTGGGTCTAGATGTGTGCTAAGTTTCCTGAAATCGGTTCTGATTTAGATATAGCTTCTATATCTGACCAAATGAACAATTTAGTATCGGTTGCAGAATGACGTGTTTATGGTTCCAAATTCATTTTACTGATCCGTTAAAAATGCGACGTCTGTTAGGATTCATCTGTTGAATATACTCAAAGTGGTGAAGGGTATCATAAAGTCGGCCCCGTCCGACTTTACTACTTTCCTTACTGGTTTTTCAATTGGTTCAGTTGAATGTGTGTGAGAGAATAGTTATACTTACTCTCGCGAGAGTGCACGCGTGCGGTGGTTCGATCGACTGTAATCTAAATCCGAACTGATTTCAGCAAAACTTGCCACATGTTATCTTATACAAATTAAAGTAAGTTGTGCAAAATTGTGTGGCAATAATTGTGCGGCCTAACTTTGGGTTTTAAAATCGGACAGTTTTCAGGGAACTTTACACACATCATTGTCGACTGAATTCAGTAAACTTTGTCAAATATCGTGCAAAATTAAAAATTAAAATTAAATCGGTCAAACATATGTGGGAGCTATATCTGAATTTGAACCGACTTTCACGAAACTTAACACACATCACTAAAGACTCAAGACAATACGCTATTCCAAATTTCGTGGAAATCGAAAGTTATATAGGGACTTTGGTGAAACATATACATTAAATCGGTCGGATATATATATGGGAACTAGATCTAAATCTGAACCGATTTTCAAGAAATTTTATACACATCATTCTAGACTCAATTCAGTACCCTGTGCCAAATTTATATAGGGACTTTGGTGCACCATTTATATTAAATTGGACGAAAATATATATCATATTATTAGAAAATATATATCTGAACCGATTTTTCTCAATTTCAAAGGGTCCGTCCTTGGCCGAATAAGTGACCTATGACAAATTTCATCAAATTCGGACTATAAATGCGACCTGTACTTTGTTTACAATTTAACATGGACAAACACACCGACAGACGGTCGGACGGACGGACGGTCATGCATAAATCAACTCAGTAAGTGTTTCTATGCATATTCTCAAAAGGAACCATGGCATGTTACAAACATATGCACAAAGACATAATACCCTGTACCACAGTGTGGTGAAGGGTATAAATATGATTGCAGTTGTCAAAATATCTGATAGTGGAGCTACCATTATTTGGGGCTATAACAAAATGGAGATCAATATTGATACATGTTGGTAGTGAGATTTGGTAACTAATGAGAATACAAAATACCAAATTACTGCTAACTCGGTTGAAAAACGTGTCATAAACTCTCAGAATACGGAATACGGGTCAATATTAACAATTTTTAGTACGGAGCAAAGTAGGACGGTGCCGACTATATGATACCCTTCACCACTATAGGTATATTTAAAAGATGAATAACGTGAAATTGGAAGAACTAAAATATGTGACCTTTATCTAAATGTGAAGCGACAGAGATCAATCCATAAACATGTCATTCGTTAGTTACGATGGGACAAAATTATGTAAATCGATTTAAGGGGACCCCATTCAATTTTTGTTTTTTTTTTTTATTTAATTCGATTCTACACTGATTCAAGAATGACTTTACAAAATTTCAAGTGAAAATCTCAAGAACACTTGAAGATATTGCCGATTTATTGTGTCAGCATCAAGTGACGGCTAAAGGGCTTCTCAAACTTTAAACGCGTTTTTCTCTTTTGCGAATGGCGGGGACGACAACTCAAAAACTAATAACCCAATCGATTCCAAATTTTTACACGTTTCTCTGTGAGTATATAGCTATCGTATGAACTAGGATAAAGACAATCGGTGAAGATCTTACTTATTTTTAACTTGGTTTTTGGTCAAAAATCGGCGATTTTCCAAAAATATTTTTTCAAAGTTCCGCCATTTTGTTAATTTTAGAGCGAAGGTAGCCCAATTAACACATACTCGGTCGGAAAAATATATGGGCTATATCTACACTTCTACACGCGATTACGCGATATATATATATATATATATATATATGGGAACTATATCTAAATCAGAACGGATAGTGACTGGAGATTAGAAATGGGTAACATACGATAACCCTGTGTCGTGGTCAAAGTGAAACAAAACACCTCAAGCGGTGGCCACACCAGGACTAAGGGCCAGGAAAGTTCTGCTATGCATTTGGTGGAACTGGAAGAGGGTTATTTATTATGAGTTGCTTCCATATGACCAAACGCTAAATTATGATCTCTACTGTCAACAACTGCACCGTTTGAAGATAACAATTGACCAGAAACGGTCAGAATTGGCCAACAAGAGAGGTGTCGTGTTCCATCAGGACAGCACAAGGCCCCCCACAACTACAGTGACTTGTCAGAAACTTCGGAGCTTGGTTGGGAAGTTTAAATGCATCCGCAATACAGTCCGGACTTGGCACCAAGCGATTATCATATTTTTCTTGCATTGCAAAATTTCTTTAATGGTATCTAGGGAGGGTTGTGAAAATCGACTACTAAAGTTTTTTGCAAATAGAGAAAGAGGCATTACCTTTAAACTGGCAAAAAATCATACAAAACGGTGCATATTTGTCCCAAATTGGACATTCTGAAATGGGTATATTAAACAGGACTATTCACATGAAATTGGATGAAATAAAATATGTGATATTTATCTAAATGTGAATCTACATAGATCTATCCAAAAAGTATGTAAATCGACTTCAAACAAATATAAATAGGTCATCCGTTGGGATATATCTGTACTTCCAGAAAACGCAACTACGTAATTCTATGCTCAATTTTGTAAGTTGTGCAAAATTTGATGTAAATCTGACTAACATGATTTGATGCCCAATTTACTTGAAATCGGGCGAAAATATGTACTGAAATCGGGCGAAAATATATATGGAAGCTCTATCCAAATATTAAGCGATTTCAAACTAACTTGTCACAGGTTAGGTTATAGTAATTTCAGAACGTTTTGTTCCTATCATCCTATTGTTTCCTTGGTGCGTCAATTACTTAAAATCAATCTATAATAAAAGGGAGCTATATCTAAATCTGGATCGATTTTCACGAAACAAGGCAGACAGTACTATAGGCTCAATTCAGTACGATATGCCAAATTTCGTGCAAATCGAAGGATATATAGTGACTTTGGTGCACCATTTATATGAAATCGAACGAAACTATATATGGGAGCTATATCTAAATCAGGATCGATTTTCACGAAACTTGACCGACATCATTCTAGGCTCAATTCAGTACGTTATGCCAAATTTCGTGCAAATCAAAGGATATATAGGGACTTTGGTGCACCATTTACATGAAATCGAACGAAACTATATATGGGAGCTATATCTACATCTGGACCGATTTTCACGAAACTTGGCAGACATCTTTCTAGGCTCAACTTAGTACGTTATGCACAATTTCGTGCAAATCGAAGGATATATAGGGACTTTGGTGCACCATTAACATGAAATCGGACGAAACTATATATGGGAGCTATATTAAATCAGTTTTCTCGAAACTTAGAGATCATTCTTGCTCAAATTTACGTTATGCCAAATTTCGTGTAAATCGAAATATATGTAGGGACTTTGGGGCACCATTTACATGAAATCGGACCAAACTATATATGGGAGCTATATTTAAATCTGGACCAAATTTCGTGCAAATCGAAGGATATGTAGGGACTTTGGTGCACCATTTACATGACATCGGACGAAACTATATATGGGAGCTATATCTAAATCTGGACCGATTTTCACGAAACTTGGCAGACATAATTCTGGCTCAATTCAGCACGTTATGCCAAATTTGGTGCAAATTGAAAGATATATAGTGACTTTAGTGCACCATTTACATGAAATCGGACCAAACTATATATGGGAGCTATATCTAAATCTGGACCGATTTTCACGAAACTTGGCAGACATCATTCTAGACCTAAATGATTAGACTGTACCAAATTTCGTGCAAATCGAAAGATATATAGAGACCTTTTGCATTAAATCGGTTAAATATATATATGGGAGCTACATCTAAATCTGAACCGATTTTTCCCAATTTCAATAGGGTTCGTCCTTAGGCCGAATAAGTGACCTGTGCCAAATTTCATCCAATTCGGATCATAAATGCGACCTGTACTTTGTTTACAATTTAACATGGACAGACAGACGGACGGACGGACATGCATAAATCGACTTAGAAAGTGATTCTATGCATATTCTCAAAAGGAACCATGTGTCTATCTCGTTTCCTTTTGTCTGTTACAAACATATGCACAAAGACATAATACCCTGTACCACAGTGTGGTGAAGGGTATAATAATGGATTTCTTTTTCCCCTTTTCTTTTATATATTAAAGCTATATCTAAGTCTGAACGCATTTCCACCAATTTCAACAGGGTTAGTCTTTGGGCCAAATAAATGAGCTGTGCCAAATTTCATCCCATTTGATTCATAAATTATACCTGTACTCATATTCTCAAAAGAAACTATAGGTCTATCTCGTTATCTTTTGCACGTTACAAACATATGCACAAAAACATAATACTCTGTACCACAGCGTGGTGAAGGGTTTAACAAAATTTTCGATTTGGCCCCCTTTGACCCACTTTCCTGTCCTATATTTCATTATATCAGAAGTCGCTTTAGTAGAATTCCATGTAGGACTGGAAACTTTAGTACAATATACTGCCAGTATACCTATGGCGGATAATTAGTTCGATTCGCAACTTCGCAACACTTTGGTGGATAAATCTCTTACATTTTGTAAAACTTTTGATTTCAGCGGAATCATCTCCACAGTTGAATATATGTGTTTCGTAGCTATGATAACGACTGTTATTACGTTGGGATAAAATCTTCGAATGAAATTTCAGTCACATTTTACCATAGACACATAACTGTTAAATAATCTTTGCTTAAGTGTCAATATTTTTACTATTAGCGATACTTGTACGAAGCAAGGCATAAACTCTGATCGCGATGCAATAAAGGAAGAGATTTTCAAGATCACTCAACAGGTTATGGCAAAATGCTGCATCATCATATGCGTTCAATTAGTATACAATAAAACTACCAAATGGTAACGATAGCAACAACAACAACGTTGTCTTAGAAGACTTTTTATGATCCGCATATTTGTCAAATGCCAACAAAAATTTGCAATGCATTGATATTTTCACACCAAACGAAAGATTGACACTTTTGCAGGCTACAACTTTTTGTCATCGTCATTATTGAAAATCGTAAGAAATTGAAATCCATAAAAACTGGTTATGTTGGTAACCACGACTGTTTTATATGCAAGTTTCCATATTCTCTAAGTATTTGTTTGCATCAGTTAGCCAATGCTTTGTTGTTCAGTTTAATGCCATGCCACGTCTAATATGGCTTTTAACACATATGTTTGGCGGTTTTATTGGCACAGTTGGCCAACTTTTGCAGCATCTTTAGGATTTCTTTTACGATTTTTAACGCTTTTCTCAAGATGTCCAATAAAACGTTCCATATTATCATATTTTCATGTTAATGCTCTCTGCAATGGTACACTGTAACGTGTCTTCTAACACTTTAGATCAGCAATTTTTGCAAAAACGAGAATAGATTAGATGAAATACTGAAGCTACAGTAAGATGTCATAATTTTTACATTAACTCATGAAACTGTGTTAATGGGCATTTAAGACAGACACAAATGGATTTGTGTTTAATTTATAAATTTTATTAATATTATTTCTTCTCTGCAGGAAACCCGATTCAGGTGGGGAGATATTGGAAATTTATAATAAATGCTAATAGTGATGACATTTGTTGTATTTAATTATTCGGACTTGCTGGGGAATGCATTTAATTCAGGAAAATCCGTTTGTAGGATTTCAATAAAAGATTTGGAGATGAGTGTTGCGCTATAAAACTATATCCAGCCATGACAATTGTCCGAGCTAATCTCACCTTGAAAAAACTGATTTGATACAAGAGAAATTACATCTTTGGTACAACATGATCTAACCGATAACCAAAATACCAATGTCGGATGAGATCGGCTATATGATACCCTACAACATCTTTGATATGAAACCTAAGCCTTTCACAAATTGTTCGAATTGAATCCCACGTAGAACTATACTACAGGGAATGAGTTTGAGAAGTGTGGTTAAAACCTCCGATGTAATCAAAAATGTTTGGGATTTTTATATAGAGGATGTTAAAAATTAGTGAACCTATGCAAACCTATACTGACGACCAGAGATAATAAATTTAAGCCACCAAAATTGGATGCAATTTAGCCAATAGTTCCACGAGGAACATATGTTGTAATGAATAATGGAAGGTATACGAACACATTTACAGCAATTGTTGTAAATCTCAACGCACAGGAAATACAAAAAAAAAACCTAAAATTCTTAAATAAAGGTGAACCGATGTTGATAAAGTAATATGAGGGTATAACTGAAGGGGGACCAATATTGATTACCTTACGAAGAGTTCCTAGATGAGAACCGATATAGCTCTTTTTTTACCCCGATACCGTCTGAATATAGTATGATTACAACATTTGTGCAGACATATGAAAATGAAAGATCTATATATATATATTATTACTGCGAGATTTCACACTTCCAACAAGCATAAGTCTGAAATTGTTTGATCGATATTTAGGATGGGGAAAAAGAAAACCATTATTATACCCTTCACCACACTGTGGTACAGGGTATTATGTCTTTGTGCATATGTTTGTAACAGGCAAAAACACTCGAGATAGACCCATGGTTCCTTTTGAGAATATGCATAGAATCACTTTCTGAGTCGATTTATGCATGTCCGTCTGTCTGTCCGTCCATGTATTTTTGTTAACAAAGTACAGATCGCATTTATGATCCGATTTGGATGAAATTTGGCACAGGTCATTTAAGGGAGAAATTTTGTTGGAATCGGTTTTCCTCCGATTTTATGTAAATGGAGCAACATACTGCCAATATTTATCCGATTGAGACAAAATTTTTCACAGCGTACGAAATTAGGTCATGATTAATGAATGCGAAGTTTTGTTGAAATCGGTTCAGATATAGATGTAGCTCCCATATATAGTTTCGTCCGATTTAAAGTAAATTTAGCACCAAACTCCCAATATTGGTCCGATTGAAGCAAAATTTTACACAGAGTACTGAATTAGGTCCCGACTGATGTATGCGAAATTTCTATATCTACAGGATATTGTACATGTATTGCATGTACCCATAGTGGTGAAGGGTATCATATAGTCGGTCCCGTCCGACTTTTGAACTTTCTTTACTGGTTTTTATATGAACTATAGGACTTTATTTAACATGCTTCGGAATGTCCGATTTGGACCAAATATGCACCGTTTTGTTGTATGATTTGTTGCCATTTTTTGTCCTGGTGGCACACGACACTTCTCCTGTTGGCTAATTTTGGTTTCCGGTTTCTGGTTTAAAACACAAAATATTTTTTTTACTGCGAGATTTCACACTTCCAACAAGCATAAGTCTGAAAGTGTTTGATCGATATTTTACGAGATATCTGTCAGTACAGCCGTCTGCCGGAAAATAATTTATTACTTAATTTATTACATTTTGTTACCCACGGGCAACAAAATGTTTTAGAGCTTATATTTAATATATAGCTAGTAAATATATATTCTTTAGATTTTATATCTCAAGACCTGATTATAGACAACACATATCAAAAGAAAAATCAACAAAATTCCAAATTTTGGTAAAGTTAGGAACTTTTCAATATAGAGAAGAGTACAAAAATGTGTACAGTACTAATTTGTGTATACAGTCCAAATTATTTAAATCGCTTCGTATTCAAATTGTATGAATTCTGCCATCAGAATTATTTTTGATTCTTGTAAAGCAGAATATAGAGAATAATTTACAACGAATTTTTCGTCAATTTTGCATTTGGTTTTCTCGATATTGGGCTCTTTTCAGAAAGAATGTACTGTATCTCCCGAATACAAGGATGCAGCTATGTCAAATTTTGTCCATATCTTATCTAGGATATTTGCATTAAATCGGTGAACAGAAAATAGTTCTATGATGACGGAAGGGTGCTCAATGGGTTAAACTTGAATTCATACTAGGACTGAGTCGGATTCCAATGAGTATGTGATTTTGCGAAAGTCAATTTGCTTTTTCGATTTTTTTTTTGTGTGAAATGAAAGGGCTTTCATGATTGAATCCGAACATGTAGACCTGCTACCTTAGCTTGTCTAGGCTCTGTTCTTGAGGTTATACACCAATGGGTATTTTTACTACTATTATAAATTGTTGACCAGTACGAACTGATGTTTTTTTCGCGGAATCTCTCTGGAATGAATTGCCACTACTGATATTTCTCAAATATAATCTTCTGGGATAAATTATTTTTGCAATCGCTGGTAATTACCTGTTTTATCGATTAACTATATTTTTTCTAGCCATTTATTTTTTAAAGTGAATAAAGTACCTGATTTAAAACGAAAAAAAAAACAACACGATATCTCTATTTGCCATCGCATATATCCATTTGGAACCAATTATGTACGCTGTGCAAAACTTTGTTTCAATCGGATAAATAATGGGAGTTTGGTGCATCATTCAAATAAAATCGGACGAAACCATATATGGGAGCTATATATATATATATATATATCTGAACCGAAAAATATATGTGTAAATGCCAACAATTTATAATTTATAATAAAGTATGCTATTTACTTTAAACAGGTAGGGATTTTTGTAGCAATCCTTCAATTATATGTAATCTGCCTATATTATATATTTGGAACAGATATGCTGTAAATTGGATAGAGGAAGACTAACGTTATTGTGGGAAATAGCGTAGTCATCAGTCCACCATTCTCATACGTGCCATTCAGAAAATTATATTTCATAATAATAATTTCATAATTTCATTTAAATGTTGACCGCGGCTGCGTCTTAGGTGGTCCATTCGGAAAGTCCAATTTTGGGCAACTTTTTCGAGCATTTCGGCCGGAATAGCCCGAATTTCTTCGGAAATGTTGTCTTCCAAAGCTGGAATAGTTGCTGGCTTATTTCTGTAGACTTTAGACTTGACGTAGCCCCACAAACAATAGTCTAAAGGCGTCAAATCGCATGTTCTTGGTGGCCAACTTACCGGTCCATTTCTTGAGATGAATTGTTCTCCGAAGTTTTCCCTCAAAATGGCCATAGAATCGCGAGCTGTGTGGCATGTAGCGCCATCTTGTTGAAACCACATGTCAACCAAGTTCAGTTCTTCCATTTTTGGCAACAAAAAGTATGTTAGCATCGAACGATAGCGATCGCCATTCACCGTAACGTTGCGTCCAACAGCATCTTTGAAAAAATACGGTCCAATGATTCCACCAGCGTACAAACCACACCAAACAGTGCATTTTTCGGGATGCATGGGCAGTTCTTGAACGGCTTCTGGTTGCTCTTCACTCCAAATACGGCAATTTTGCTTATTTACGTAGCCATTCAACCAGAAATGAGCCTCATCGCTGAACAAAATTTGTCGATAAAAAAGCGGATTTTCTGCCAACTTTTCTAGGGCCCATTCACTGAAAATTCGACGTTGTGGCAGATCGTTCGGCTTCAGTTCTTGCACGAGCTGTATTTTATACGGTTTTACACCAAGATCTTTGCGTAAAATCTTCCATATGGTCGAATAACACAAACCCAATTGCTGCGAACGGCGACGAATCGACATTTCACGGTCTTCAGCAACACCCTCAGAAACAGACGCAATATTCTCTTCTGTACGCACTGTACGCATTCGTGTGGTTGGTTTAATGTCCAATAAAGTAAACTGAGTGCGAAACTTGGTCACAATCGCATTAATTGTTTGCTCACTTGGTCGATTATGTCATTGGTCATTAGCTTTCGCTTTGGTATATACCGTAGATTTTTTTTCCGAAATCCATTCATATGCCGACAATCTTTTCTGATATTAAATCTCAAAACAACACCTGTTATTAAACTTTAAATTATTTCAATAATATCAGACGGTATGTTTCATGTCAAATGTCGTTTAAATCTATGTTGAAGATAAAACGTTCATTCATATATTTACGTATAAAAACACACGTACACAAAAATAATCCCACATTCAAATACAACGTTAGTCTTAGTGAAAGGATAACATTAAAATATATAGCATTAATCAGATATTCCTATAGCAGCATTTATAACAAACTGAATAAAATTCTATTCATTATCATATCGTACTTGAATATGCCGCATATCCGACAAAACCTTTAGACAAGGTAAACAAATAGACAGATAGGTAGGTAGACTCACAGACAGACACCGTCATAGACACAAACCTATCGAAAGACTCAAATCACTTTTACTGGAATGGAAAATGATAGAGAGAGAGTGAACGAAATAACAAATTCAAGGACTTGCCGTTACTTTCGTCTAATGCTTTAAGCCACCGCCACCATCATCACGCACCCAGAACATACCCACACATATATATGTGTATGTATGTATCCATGTGTTTATACACCAGGAACAACATTTGAAAAACTTTGACTTTTATCGAGTTGATGCATTCCGTTTTCTAACTGTTCTGCTCTGAATGTAACAACGGTAACAACAGGATATGAAGCCATAGATTCCCATGAGTGTTTTGATATCCTGCTAGTTTCATCGCTGTTGTTGTTGTCGTCGTCGTTGTTCTATGACGATGAAAAGCAAAAGCAACATTATTATTATCCTTCAACATCCTCTTGCACCTGCCGGTGCTGATGTTGAACTACTGCTACCACTGCTGTTAAGGGTTTTATTTATTTTGTCGTCGTCATCATCATCGTCGTCGTCAACAACATCGTTCATTGCTATTATCATCATCAGCAGCAGCAATGTTCTCATACCCGTTGAGAATAACTACAGCATCGTCATCATCAGTGCATCAACGTACTCCATTTAAATCCAAAAATAAGTGAGAAAGTCAAAATTTTGAGTTGAATATATAGTAACATA
>NW_026887853.1:0-9038 GCF_032173495.1 Musca vetustissima | reverse complement strand
GTAGGGCATATAAAAAACAAGTGAACCTCCGCAAACAAGATTTATTGTAAACTACTGACGACCAGAAACGCTTTTAATGGAGATTTTTTCTGAACACCCCAAAAAGACATATATTGGCGACGCATGGTAATTTATAATTTTTTGTGGAGAGATTTCCTACCCAATAAGAACTCAAAGTACTAGAAAATTGGGGGATACCGTTATATGGGGGCAACCAGAAAATGTGGACTTATATTTATAATTTTTAGTTGAGACATTTGATACCCAATAAGAACTCAAAGTACTAAATTACAGCCAATTCGGTGGAAAAATGCAATCAAAACACCCACAATTCGGAAAACTGGGTGGGTACCATTATATAGGGGCTACCAAAAAAGTGGACTTATATTTTTAGTGAAGAAATTTGGTACCCAATAAGAAACAAATGTACCAAATGTCAGCGAATTCGGTTGGAAATACCGAAATTGGGGGTACATTTATATCGGAGCTATGCCTAACCTGAACCGACATGGCGCATCTTTGAACTTGACCTACCTGCAGACAATAGACGACTCAGTGCAAAATTTTGGCGATATATCTGCTTTCGTTTAGAGGCTAGAGTGACTTTTAATTGACCTTTAATCGGCCAAGAGAGTGCAAATAACGCGAAATTTTGTCCATATAATTACAAAATTAAAAAAAAATGGTAAAAAAGCTGGCTCCTATAGGGAATTTCGCAGTAATTATCCTTATACCAAGAGTCCAAAGTTTATAACTCATTACAAGAATATAACAATAAAATTAAATTCTCAAGGCCCTGGGTGTATTTGTACACAATTTGTTCCACGAACAGATATACATATTTTTCTAAAATGTTCATTGCATCCTTATCTTGTTTTTTTTTTCACCCTAACCTAATACAACAGTAATTCATTACTCCTTTGCTATCTGCTTTGACCACATCCTATTCTATTCCCAAATTTTATTATCCACTCGTGGAAATTGCATTTTATCCAAAGCGGACCAAAACAAATATGAAAGAAAACCCAAAGAGAAAAAAGAGACTAAATAAAAACAGCTTAATAAACGTAAAACACTAAATCACTTTGAGGATAAAAATATAAGGCAGGATAATATACCACCACATCACAACAACGGTAGACTAACAAACGGATGTTACTGAACAACAGCAAGAGAAAATATACGTAGCAGAAGACCATGGACATCCTTTGAATGGCAAAGCCTATTGATTTTTGGTGGCCACGCAAATTTCTTGTTATCACTAGTTAACAGGCGGGCTATTTTAGTGGCGTGCATGTGTATGTAACTGCTGCAAGCAATACGGTATCGAGGGAATTCATACACAATATGGAAACAGTATTCACACAGCAAGTTTTCTTCATTCACGATCCCTATTCTCTTTTGTTGTTGTAAATCCAAGAAAATTTGTTATTTTGGCTAATAGGGGAGACTGGGGCACCTACGGCATTTTTTTTAAGAGCTCTATATCTCAGTACTTATTCAACATATATAACAACTTTATGGCTGATTATTGTCCTCTGACACTTAATTATAAAAAATAGTACCAACAAGATATAACAAAATAATATTAGTTAAAAAATTTTACAGTTTTGTAAAAAAAGTCAAATTCGCCGAATGTGCCCCAACCCGGGGTAGCTTCGGCATTTGATGGGGCACATTCGGCACCATAGTCATCGCTATAAATCTGGTTGAAATTCTGATCCTCTAAAGGGCTTTATTTTCTAGCGGCGGACGTTTACATCTCAAGGTCGCACACACGATCAGAAATAGGGGTTTTCTATATATAACCAGTAAGGAAAGTAGTAAAGTCGGGCTGGGCCGACTATATGATACCCTTCACCACTTTGGGTATATTCTACATAGTATCCCAACAGACGACGCGATTTTGTTATATATCTATATCTGAACCGATTTCAGGGAAAATTGCCAGAGACTAATTTATATTACTTCAGTACGTTATGTCATTCGGCCTTGCTATGGATCTTTTCACGCAGCTTAGCAACATCATTTTAGACTTAATTCAGTACTTCAGTAGTGTTGGCGGTTTATTTAGGATACCATTTGTATTTTGTTTTTATAAAAAACAACTATCTATTAGTGGGGAATGTATGGCATTGATTGGCGAGGGTAAAGGCAGGGAAGACTATAGTTTCGCATCACGCCACTGATCCTTATAAGTTCCCTTAGTTTTTTGTTGGGATATTCTCCCCAGAAGCTATTGCTTCTATACAAAAAACCTTTCAAACCCAAATGTCTCTTTAACAAAGCGAAGTACTTAGCTGACCACCGTACCCTATACCAAAATTCGTGCAAATCGAAAGACGAAAATATATATGGGAGCTATGTCTAAATCTGAACCGATTTTGACGAAACTTGACAAACATAATTCTAGACTTAATTCAGTACGCTATGCCAAAATTCGTGCAAATGAAAAGGGATTTTGGTGCACCAATTATATACAATCGGGCAAAAATATATATGGGAGCTATATCTAAATCTGAACCGATTTTCATGAAACTTAGCACAAATTATTATAGACCCAAATGCCAGTACGCTATGCCCAATTTCGTGCAAATCGAAAGATATATAGGGTCTTTGGTACACCAATTACCTTAAATCGGATAAAAATATATATGGGAGCTATATCTAAATCTGGACCGATTGCCACGAAACTTTGCACACATCATTCTAGACTTAATTCAGTACGCTATACCAAAAGATTTCCAGGGACTTTAGTGCACTATTTACCTAAAATCGGGCGAAGCTATATATAGGAGCTATACATATATATATATATATATATATATATATGTGAGCTATATCTAAATCTGAATCGATTTTCACGAAACTTTGCACACATCATTCTAGACCTTATTCATTACGCTGTGCCAAATTTCGTGCAAATCGAAAGATATATAGGGGCTTTGGTACACAATTTACCTTAAATCGGACGAAGATATATATGGGAGCTATATCTAAATCTGAACCGATTTTTATGAAATTTTACACACATCATTCTAGACCTAATTCATTACGCTGTGCCAAATTTCGTGCAAATCGAAAGATATATAGGGGCTTTGGTACACAATTTACCTTAAATCGGACGAAGATATATATGGGAGCTATATCTAAATCTGAACCGATTTTTATGAAATTTTTCACACATCATTCTAGACCTAATTCATTACGCTGTGCCAATTTTCGTGCAAATCGAAAGATATATAGGGACCGTTTACATTAAATCGGACGAAAATATATATGGGAGCTATATCTAAATCTGAACCGATTTTTCCCAATTTCAATAGTGTTCGTCCTTGGGCCAAACAAATAAGCTGTGCCAAATTTCATCCAATTCGGATCATAAATGCGACCTGTACTTTGTTTACAATTTAACATCTACAGACGGACAGACGGACGGACGGACGGACCTGCATAAATCGACTCAGAAAAAATGATTCTATGCATATTCTCAAAAGGAACCATGGGTCTATCTCGATTATTTTTGCCTGTTACAAACATATGCACAAAGACATAATACCCTGTACCACAGTGTGGTGAAGGGAATAAAAAGTACCCCGAATGTACTTTTTATAGTTATACCCTTCACCACACTGTGGTACAGGGTATTATGTCTTTGTGCATATGTTTGTAACAGGCAAAAGGAATCGAGATAGACCCATGGTTCCTTTTGAGAATATGCATAGAATCACTTTCTGAGTCGATTTATGCATGTCCGTCCGTCCGTCCGTCCTCTCTCTCTCTCCGTCTGTTGATGTTAAATTGTAAACAAAGTACAGGTCACATTTATAATCCGATTTGGCTGAAATTTGGCACAGCTCATTTATTTGGCCCAAGGACGAACCCTATTGAAATTGGGAAAAATCGGTTCAGATTTAGATATAGCTCCCATATATATTTTTGTCCGATTTATGGACTTTAGTCCCTGAAAATCATTCGATTTGCACGAATTTCGGTACAGCGCACTGAATTAAGTCTAAAATGATGTGTGCCAAGTTTCAGAAAGTGGGTTCAGATTTTATATAGCTCCATATATAGTTTCGTCCGATTTAAGGTAAATGGGGCACCAAAGTCCCTATATATCATTCGATTTGCATGAAACTTGGTACAGTGTACTGAATTAGGTCCAGAATGATGTGTGCCAAGTTTCGAGAAAATAGGTTCAGATTTAGATATAGCTCCCATATATAGTTTCGTCCGATTTAAGGTAAATGGGGCACCACAGTCCCAATATATAATTCGATTTGCATGAAATTTGATACAGAGTACTGAATTAGGTCCAGAATGATGTGTGCCAAGTTTCGAGAAAATCGGTTCAGATTTAGATATAGCTCCCATATATAGTTTCGTCCGATTTAAGGTAAATGGGGCACCAAAGTCCCTCTATATCTTTCGATTTGCATGAAATGTGGCACAGAGTACTGAATTAGGTCCAGAATGATGTGTGCCAAGTTTCGAGAAAATCGGTTCAGATTTAGATATAGCTCCCATATATAGTTTCGTCCGATTTAAGGTAAATGGGGCGCCAAAGTCCCTCTATACCTTCCGATTTGCATGAAATTTGGCACAGCGTACTGAATTAAGTCTAGAATGATGTAGATATAGTTCCCATATATAATTTCGTCCGATTTAATGTAAATGGTTTACCAAAGTCTCTATATATCTTTCGATTTGCACGAAATTTGGCATTGCGTAATGAATTAATGAATGTATGTTAAGTTTCTTGAAAATCGGTCCAGATTTAGATATAGCTCCCATATATATTTTCGTCCGATATATATATATATATATATATACGCTTATAATTGATTTTCATAATTTTGTCTCTGGTCCTTTAAAAATTCGACGTCTTTTAGGTTTCATCTGTTTGATATACCGAAAGTGGTGAAGGGTATCATATAGTCGGCCCCGTCCGACTTTACTGCTTTCCTTACTGGTTTTTTTTTTTCATTTTTGTCGATCAGTTTTGTAAAAACATTATATTTTTAAATATTTTTATAATAATACACATCGTAGTTAACCACTTTTTATACCCTACACAACTATGTTGTCAGGGTATTATAGCTTTGTGCAGCCCCAAATGTTTGTAACACCGCGAAATATTGGTCCTAGACCCACCTTTAAGTATACCGATCGTCATATCTCGACTAGCTGAGTCGATCTAGACATGTGTGTCCGTCCGTCCGTCCGTCTGTCCATTATAATTTGTAAACACGATACAGGCCACAGTTATGGACCAATCTTCACGAAATTTTGCATGTAGGATGGGTTCTGGCCAATGAAGACCCCTATTGTTTTTGGAAAAGATCGGTTAATATTTAGGGGATGAAATGGACCAAATACTAAATTTTTGTCGGTTTTTCTGGTCGCTCCAGAGGCCGCAATTATGGCCCAAACACCGCGAATTTTTGCATGGAGAAGGGGATCGGGTCAGAGAATAAGCGTGCATGTTTTGATAAAGATCGGTCAATATTTAGCGGGTCAAATGGACCCTGACTTTTGTGTGAAAAATGACAAAATTTGTATTCTATGGCATATATATTTACTCCTGGAGGATGTAGACCCTAGGAGTTGATAACATATCCAAGAGGAGTGGTTGACCTTTAAATTGATACCAAATATAGTGATGTATCTACTCAGATGTGGGAGTTACAGTCAAATATTTACATGTGCTTACGTATTCAGATATTATTTAGTAATCCATTACCACATTAAAGGGAGAAATATCGCGCTGATGGCTTTGAAATTTTTCATGAAGTTCCAGTTATGGTCAAGAACAACGCCTACAATTTTCGGTGATGATCAGATTAAAATTTTGGGATGAAATGGACCGAAAACATAATTTTTTGTGTGTTTTCGAGTAGAGTATAATCCGAAAATCACAACACACCCACCGTGAAGGTAATCTGGACAAGTAATTAGAAGGACTGTACAAGAGGGGGCAAATATCAGGAAATATTACTCAGACTCGGAATAAACATCCTCAGAAAGTTAGAGTTCGTGGTAGTTGTGTAGGGTATCGTATGGTCGGCCCCGTCCGACTATATTCGATACTTATGTATCGAAACTAGTGACGTACGGTGAGTGCTTCATATCGAAAACGCGACTGCCGAAGGTGCCCCGATGCCGAAGGTGCCCCAGTCTCCCCTACTTCCAAGAGCGACAGAGAGCGCGAACCTGTTTTCAAAGATTGTGTTTTTGGTTTTCCCCGAAAATATTCAACGTAACTGCTACCGAAGAATATCAACAGCATTGGTAGTCTTTATAAGGACAACAACAACATCAATAGTAGTAGTAGCATCATTGCCGTAACCAACACCATTCACTACTTTATGGGTGTCTGTATGTGTCCCTAGAGAATGAAAGTATATAGGGGTTTGGCAGCTTGTGTGTGGTTTTAGGGGTTTTTGCATATCAGATGAATGTCTATGAGAAGTAGCATGATTTACGGGCATGCCACAAATTTTCGGGTTACTGTCGTATTTTTTGTTTTCGTTGTCTTTTGTCGTTAGTAATTTTGTTTTTGTTTGCTTCGTTTTTTTGTATTTGGTTTACTGTTTATCTTCCAAAACATTGTTGGGAAATTTGTAGCAGACATGCTGAGAAAAAAAATTTTGGGAGAGAAAAGGAGATGTTGAGGTGTGAAGTATGTTAAGGGAAGTAATTTATTGGCATGTTAATTTGAAAGGTATTTTTAATAAATGAAATTTAAGGCATCATTTTAAATAGCCTTAATAACCATTTGAACATTCTTCCTGGTATACGAATATATTTATCATAGCATTTCTGTTGCAAAAACTGAATCTATGATGTATATAGGAATATTTATAATTGTCCTTAAAACATACTTCAAAGATCGGAATAACATAACAAATATTGAGGGCATATTTCGGCGGAAAATTTTACATAAGCACAATAATAATTCAAATAAACATTATGTGCAATATGGCGTATGTGCTACTGCGTAGGAGTAAATAATTAATTATCCCAGCAAATAACATTAGCAGAAAACATTGATCTGTGGGTGGAAAATTATTTTTTTGGGAATAAATGACAGAATATTAAAAAGCCAGAAGGGCATATTCGCTGGTAACTCCAATTTACTGAAGAAAAAGCTTTAAATCTTTGTTTGCGGCCATTGCTGGTAATTTTTGAAATGACATGTCTTCAGTCATTCTTCTTTCACGTCTTTTTCGTTGTTATTTTTTTTGAACCACAAACTTAATACCACAAGATGAGATTTTTAAACTCCAAATATTAGGTTGGGGAAAAAGAAATCCATTATTTTTATATAAACTATAAGACTTTATTTAGCATGATTCAGAATGTCCAATTTGGGCCAAAAATGCACCGCTTTGTTGTATGATTTGTTGCTATTTTAAAGGTAACTTCATAATGCCTCCCTCATAGAAGTCCTGCTCTCTATTTGCAAAAACCTCTAGTAGTCGATTTTCACAATCATCCTCCCTAGATACCACTTTTTTTCATTAAAGAAATTTTGCTATGCAAGAAAAAGATGATAATCGCTTGGTGCCAAGTCCGGACTGTATGGTGGATGCATTAAAACTTCCAACCAAGCTCCCGAAGTTTCTGGCGAGTCACTGTAGATGTGTGTGGCCTAGCGTTGTCCTGGTGGAACACGATACCTCTCCTGTTGGCCAATTCTGGCCGTTTTTGGTCAATTGCTATATTCAAACGGTCCAGTTGTTGACAGTAGAGATCAGAATTTAGCGTTTGGTCATATGCAAGCATCTCATAATAAATAATCCCTTTCCAGACCCACCAAATGCATAGCAGAACCTTCCTGGCCGTTAGGCATGGTCCATGGTCTTTGACCACGATCGTTTTCGCACAGGATTATTGTATATGATCCATTTCTCATCTCCAGTCACCATACGTTTAAGAAATGGGTCTGCCTCATTCCGTTCGGCCAAGGCTACGCAGATGGAAATTCGATCCATCCAATTTTTTCTGTTAATTGTTGTGGCACCCAAACATCGAGCTTCTTTTTTTGAATACAGCGTAAATGGCTGAAAACAGTTTTATTGTCGATTTTTAGCTCCTGTGCGAAGTTACGACTGCTAACATTCCAGTCAAATTTCTCCGATTTTAACGACATTTTCATAATGGATTTCTTTTTTCCCAACCTAATATTAAAGATCATCGCCCTTTTATCCGATCATGAAGAATTGTCGGATTCCTCTAAATATTTACCATTAGGAAGTCATGTATCATGTAGAACAGTTTGGGGCAATACCATCCAATAGGCCGGGATCATAAAATGTGCGATACATAGGGTAACCAGCCCGGCCGGACATGAGAAGAAGTTTAAAAAAATATTTAGGTCTCGGAAATAATTTGAGGAATAAATTGTTATTGAGGTAGGTGATTGAATTATGTTGAACAGTACTTCCTACAATTACAGGGTATCATGTGGTCTTTGTCGATATGAAGATCATGTTTCAGGTATTGCCTCATTTCATATTGTATCCAATATGAAATGAGGTAGCTGCACCATTCTAATATTATCTGACAGGTCTACAGGTTTACATTTGTAGCTCTTTTCCTCTATCTCTCCAATAAGAAACCCATGCAAGACTGATGTCAATGTGCCAACGACAAACCTTAAGTTTTACATGAGATCTCGTTTTTTGTCAATTCTATTATTTCAAATGAAGAAGTGGAAATTCTGAAATAACAGTACACAATTCAAATATAGATTCGGCTTCGGTTTAATAAATCTGTTTGGCATCTGTGCGGTATACGTTTTGCCAACAAGTATACGCACTGTATATCCGAGACATTAAAACCCCCACACCAGGATAATATCGTTGTGAAACTATTTCAACACCAACACAAATAATAAGAAATGTGAGGAATCTGCAACGATATTTTACTTTTACTGTATAAGTATGTCTAACCGAATTTCGATATTACATGAACACTTGACCGTCATACGGCGGCAACAATGTTCTAATGGCGACTGTTGATGAACATAG
>NW_026887852.1:0-9007 GCF_032173495.1 Musca vetustissima | reverse complement strand
GGAGAACCACATCAGTGAAAGCTCTCGAAATTTACTTTCAGAATATATACATCTTATGCCGAAAAACAAACTTTCGCCTAACGGATTTTCTCGTTTTCATTGCAAGTCTCAGTGACTGTGGGTACTCTGTGTACCCACATCAGGTGAAAGGCCTCGAAATGTACTTTCAGAATATATGCACCTTATGCCGAAAAACAAACTTTCGCCTAACGGATTTTCTCGATTTTCATTGCAAGTCTCAGTGACAGTGGGGACTCTGTGTAGAAAACGTCATATTGCGCAAAAACTAAAATGGACGCATTATGGAGACCCACATCAATTGAAAGGTCTCGAAATGTACTTTCAGAATATATACATCTTATGCCGAAAAACAAACTTTCGCCTAACGGATTTTCTCGATTTTCATTCCAAGTCCCAGTGACAGTGGAGACTCTGTGTAGAAAACGTAATATTGCGCAAAAACTAAAATGGACGCAGTATGGAGACCCACATAAATTGAAAGGTCTCGAAATGTAGTTTCAGAATATATACACCTTGTGCCGAAAAACAAACTTTCGCCTAACCGATTTTCTCGATTTTCATTGCAAATCTCAGTGACAGTGGGGACTCTGTGTAGAAAACGTCATATTGCGCAAAAACTAAAATGGACGCAGTATGGAGAACCACATCAAGTGAAAGGTCTTGAAACCTTTTTTTAGAATATATACACCTTATGCCGAAAAACAAACTTTCGCCTAACGGATTTTCTCGTTTTTCATTGCAAGTCTCAGTGACAGTGGGGACTCTGTGTAAAAAACGCCATATTGCGCAAAAACTAAAATGGACGCAGTATGGAGACCCACATCAATTGAAAGGTCTCGAAATTTACTTTCAGAATATATACACCTTGTGGCGAAAAACAAACTTTCGCCTAACGGATTTTCTCGCAAGTTTTCATTGCAAGTCTCAGTGACAGTGGGGACTCTGTGTAGAAAACGTCATATTGCGCAAAAACTAAAATGGACGCAGTATGGAGACCCACATCAATTGAAAGGTCTCGAAATGTACTTTCAGAATATATACATCTTATGCCGAAAAACAAACTTTCGCCTAACGGATTTTCTCGATTTTCATTCCAAGTCCCAGTGACAGTGGAGACTCTGTGTAGAAAACGTAATATTGCGCAAAAACTAAAATGGACGCAGTATGGAGACCCACATAAATTGAAAGGTCTCGAAATGTAGTTTCAGAATATATACACCTTGTGCCGAAAAACAAACTTTCGCCTAACCGATTTTCTCGATTTTCATTGCAAATCTCAGTGACAGTGGGGACTCTGTGTAGAAAACGTCATATTGCGCAAAAACTAAAATGGACGCAGTATGGAGAACCACATCAAGTGAAAGGTCTTGAAACCTTTTTTTAGAATATATACACCTTATGCCGAAAAACAAACTTTCGCCTAACGGATTTTCTCGATTTTCATTGCAAGTCTCAGTGACAGTGGGGACTCTGTGTAAAAAACGCCATATTGCGCAAAAACTAAAATGGACGCAGTATGGAGACCCACATCAATTGAAAGCTCTCGAAATTTACTTTCAGAATATATACACCTTATGCCGAAAAACAAACTTTCGCCTAACGGATTTTCTCGTTTTCATTGCAAGTCTCAGTGACAGTGGGGACTCTGTGTAAAAAACGCCATATTGCGCAAAAACTAAAATGGACGCAGTATGGAGACCCACATCAGGTGAAAGGTCTCGAAATGTACTTTCAGAATATATGCACCTTATGCCGAAAAACAAACTTTCGCCTAACGGATTTTCTCGATTTTCATTGCAAGTCTCAGTGACAGTGGGGACTCTGTGTAGAAAACGTCATATTGCGCAAAAACTAAAATGGACGCATTATGGAGACCCACATCAATTGAAAGGTCTCGAAATGTACTTTCAGAATATATACATCCTATGCCGAAAAACAAACTTTCGCCTAACGGATTTTCTCGATTTTCATTCCAAGTACCAGTGACAGTGGATACTCTGTGTAGAAAACGTAATATTGCGCAAAAACTAAAATGGACGCAGTATGACCCACATAAATTGAAAGGTCTCGAAATGTAGTTTCAGAATATATACACCTTGTGCCGAAAAACAAACTTTCGCCTAACCGATTTTCTCGATTTTCATTGCAAATCTCAGTGACAGTGGGGACTCTGTGTAGAAAACGTCATATTGCGCAAAAACTAAAATGGACGCAGTATGGAGAACCACATCAAGTGAAAGGTCTTCTCGATTTTCATTGCAAGTCTCAGTGACAGTGGGGACTCTGTGCAAAAAAACGTCATATTGCGCAAAAACTAAAATGGACGCAGTATGGAGACCCACATCAATTGAAAGGTCTCGAAATGTAGTTTCAGAATATATACACCTTGTGCCGAAAAACAAACTTTCGCCTAACGGATTTTCTCGATTTTCATTGCAAGTCTCAGTGACAGTGGGGACTCTGTGTAGAAAACGTCATATTGCGCAAAAACTAAAATGGACGCAGTATGGAGACCCACATCAAGTGGAAGGTCTCGAAATTTACTTTCAGAATATATACACCTTATGCCGAAAAACAAACTTTCGCCTAACGGATTTTCTCGTTTTCATTGCAAGTCTCAGTGACAGTGGGGACTCTGTGTAAAAAACGCCATATTGCGCAAAAACTAAAATGGACGCAGTATGGAGACCCACATCAATTGAAAGGTCTCGAAATGTACTTTCAGAATATGTACACCTTATGCCGAAAAACAAACTTTCGCCTAACGGATTTTCTCGATTTTCATTGCAAGTCTCAGTGACAGTGGGGACTCTGTGTAGAAAACGTCATATTGCGCAAAAACTAAAATGGACGCAGTATGGAGACCCACATCAATTGAAAGGTCTCGAAATGTACTTTCAGAATATATACACCTTATGCCGAAAAACAAACTTTCGCCTAACGGATTTTCTCGATTTTCATTGCAAGTCTCAGTGACAGTGGGGACTCTGTGTAGAAAACGCCATATTGCGCAAAAACTAAAATGGACGCAGTATGGAGACCCACATCAATTGAAAGGTCTCGAAATGTACTTTCAGAATATATACACCTTGTGCCGAAAAACAAACTTTCGCCTAACGGATTTTCTCGATTTTCATTGCAAGTCTCAGTGACAGTGGGGACTCTGTGTAAAAAACGCCATATTGCGCAAAAACTAAAATGGACGCAGTATGGAGAACCACAAAGTGAAAGGTCTCGAAATGTACTTTCAGAATATATACACCTTATGCCGAAAAACAAACTTTCGCCTAACGGATTTTCTCGTTTTTCATTGCAAGTCTCAGTGACAGTGGGGACTCTGTGTAAAAAACGCCATATTGCGCAAAAACTAAAATGGACGCAGTATGGAGACCCACATCAATTGAAAGGTCTCGAAATGTACTTTCAGAATATATACACCTTATGCCGAAAAACAAACTTTCGCCTAACGGATTTTCTCGTTTTCATTGCAAGTCTCAGTGACAGTGGGGACTCTGTGTAAAAAACGCCATATTGCGCAAAAACTAAAATGGACGCAGTATGGAGACCCACATCAATTGAAAGGTCTCGAAATGTACTTTCAGAATATATACACCTTATGCCGAAAAACAAACTTTCGCCTAACGGATTTTCTCGATTTTCATTGCAAGTCTCAGTGACAGTGGGGACTCTGTGTAGAAAACGCCATATTGCGCAAAAACTAAAATGGACGCAGTATGGAGACCCACATCAATTGAAAGGTCTCGAAATGTACTTTCAGAATATATACACCTTATGCCGAAAAACAAACTTTCGCCTAACGGATTTTCTCGATTTTCATTGCAAGTCTCAGTGACAGTGGGGACTCTGTGTAGAAAACGTCATATTGCGCAAAAACTAAAATGGACGCAGTATGGAGACCCACATCAAGTGAAAGGTCTCGAAATGTACTTTCAGAATATATACACCTTATGCCGAAAAACAAACTTTCGCCTAACGGATTTTCTCGATTTTCATTGCAAGTCTCAGTGACAGTGGGGACTCTGTGTAGAAAACGTCATATTGCGCAAAAACTAAAATGGACGCAGTATGGAGACCCACATCAATTGAAAGTTCTCGAAATGTACTTTCAGACTATATACACCTTATGCCGAAAAACAAACTTTCGCCTAACGGATTTTCTCGTTTTTCATTGCAAGTCTCAGTGACAGTGGGGACTCTGTGTAGAAAACGCCATATATCGCAAAAACTAAAATGGATGCAGTATTGATACGAACATCAATTGAAAGGTCTCGAAATGTACTTTCAGAATATATACACCCTATGCCGAAAAACAAACTTTCGCCTAACGGATTTTCTCGATTTTCATTGCAAGTCTCAGTGACAGTGGGGACTCTGTGTAGAAAACGTCATATTGCGCAAAAACTAAAATGGACGCAGTATGGAGAACCACATCAAGTGAAAGGTCTTGAAACCTTTTTTTAGAATATATACACCTTATGCCGAAAAACAAACTTTCGCCTAACGGATTTTCTCGTTTTTCATTGCAAGTCTCAGTGACAGTGGGGACTCTGTGTAAAAAACGCCATATTGCGCAAAAACTAAAATGGACGCAGTATGGAGACCCACATCAATTGAAAGCTCTCGAAATTTACTTTCAGAATATATACACCTTATGCCGAAAAACAAACTTTCGCCTAACGGATTTTCTCGTTTTTCATTGCAAGTCTCAGTGACAGTGGGGACTCTGTGTAAAAAACGCCATATTGCGCAAAAACTAAAATGGACGCAGTATGGAGACCCACATCAGGTGAAAGGTCTCGAAATGTACTTTCAGAATATATGCACCTTATGCCGAAAAACAAACTTTCGCCTAACGGATTTTCTCGATTTTCATTGCAAGTCTCAGTGACAGTGGGGACTCTGTGTAGAAAACGTCATATTGCGCAAAAACTAAAATGGACGCATTATGGAGACCCACATCAATTGAAAGGTCTCGAAACGTACTTTCAGAATATATACACCTTATGCCGAAAAACAAACTTTCGCCTAACGGATTTTCTCGATTTTCATTGCAAGTCTCAGTGACAGTGGGGACTCTGTGTAGAAAACGTCATATTGCGCAAAAACTAAAATGGACGCATTATGGAGACCCACATCAATTGAAAGGTCTCGAAATGTACTTTCAGAATATATACATCTTATGCCGAAAAACAAACTTTCGCCTAACGGATTTTCTCGATTTTCATTCCAAGTCCCAGTGACAGTGGAGACTCTGTGTAGAAAACGTAATATTGCGCAAAAACTAAAATGGACGCAGTATGGAGACCCACATCAATTGAAAGGTCTCGAAATCTAGTTTCAGAATATATACACCTTGTGCCGAAGAACAAACTTTCGCCTAACGGATTTTCTCGTTTTTCATTGCAAGTCTCAGTGACAGTGGGGGCTCTGTGTAGAAAACGCCATATTGCGCAAAAACTAAAATGGACGCAGTATGGAGACCCACATCAAGTGAAAGGTCTTGAAACCTTATTTTAGAATATATACACCTTATGCCGAAAAACAAACTTTCGCCTAACGGATTTTCTCGTTTTTCATTGCAAGTCTCAGTGACAGTGGGGACTCTGTGTAAAAAACGCCATATTGCGCAAAAACTAAAATGGACGCAGTATGGAGACCCACATCAAGTGAAAGGTCTCGAAATGTACTTTCAGAATATATACATCTTATGCCGAAAAACAAACTTTCGCCTAACGGATTTTCTCGATTTTCATTGCAAGTCCCAGTGACAGTGGGGACTCTGTGTAAAAAAACGTCATATTGCGCAAAAACTAAAATGGACGCAGTATGGAGAACCACATCAATTGAAAAGTCTCGAAATGTACTTTCAGAATATATACACCTTGTGCCGAAAAACAAACTTTCGCCTAACGGATTTTCTCGATTTTCATTGCAAGTCCCAGTGACAGTGGGGACTCTGTGTAAAAAACGCCATATTGCGCAAAAACTAAAATGGACGCAGTATGGAGACCCACATCAGGTGAAAGGCCTCGAAATGTACTTTCAGAATATATGCACCTTATGCCGAAAAACAAACTTTCGCCTAACGGATTTTCTCGATTTTCATTGCAAGTCTCAGTGACAGTGGGGACTCTGTGTAGAAAACGTCATATTGCGCAAAAACTAAAATGGACGCAGTATGGAGACCCACATCAATTGAAAGGTCTCGAAATGTAGTTTCAGAATATATACACCTTGTGCCGAAAAACAAACTTTCGCCTAACCGATTTTCTCGATTTTCATTGCAAATCTCAGTGACAGTGGGGACTCTGTGTAGAAAACGTCATATTGCGCAAAAACTAAAATGGACGCAGTATGGAGAACCACATCAAGTGAAAGGTCTTGAAACCTTTTTTTAGAATATATACACCTTATGCCGAAAAACAAACTTTCGCCTAACGGATTTTCTCGTTTTTCATTGCAAGTCTCAGTGACAGTGGGGACTCTGTGTAAAAAACGCCATATTGCGCAAAAACTAAAATGGACGCAGTATGGAGACCCACATCAATTGAAAGGTCTCGAAATTTACTTTCAGAATATATACACCTTATGCCGAAAAACAAACTTTCGCCTAACGGATTTTCTCGTTTTTCATTGCAAGTCTCAGTGACAGTGGGGACTCTGTGTAAAAAACGCCATATTGCGCAAAAACTAAAATGGACGCAGTATGGAGACCCACATCAAGTGAAAGGTCTCGAAATGTACTTTCAGAATATATACACCTTATGCCGAAAAACAAACTTTCGCCTAACGGATTTTCTCGATTTTCATTGCAAGTCTCAGTGACAGTGGGGACTCTGTGTAGAAAACGTCATATTGCGCAAAAACTAAAATGGACGCAGTATGGAGAACCACATCAAGTGAAAGGTCTTGAAACCTTTTTTTAGAATATATACACCTTATGCCGAAAAACAAACTTTCGCCTAACGGATTTTCTCGTTTTTCATTGCAAGTCTCAGTGACAGTGGGGACTCTGTGTAAAAAACGCCATATTGCGCAAAAACTAAAATGGACGCAGTATGGAGACCCACATCAATTGAAAGCTCTCGAAATTTACTTTCAGAATATATACACCTTATGCCGAAAAACAAACTTTCGCCTAACGGATTTTCTCGTTTTTCATTGCAAGTCTCAGTGACAGTGGGGACTCTGTGTAAAAAACGCCATATTGCGCAAAAACTAAAATGGACGCAGTATGGAGACCCACATCAGGTGAAAGGTCTCGAAATGTACTTTCAGAATATATGCACCTTATGCCGAAAAACAAACTTTCGCCTAACGGATTTTCTCGATTTTCATTGCAAGTCTCAGTGACAGTGGGGACTCTGTGTAGAAAACGTCATATTGCGCAAAAACTAAAATGGACGCAGTATGGAGATCCACATCAAGTAAAAGGTATCGAAATGTACTTTCAGAATATATGCAACTTATGCCGAAAAACAAACTTTCGCCTAACGGATTTTCTCGATTTTCATTGCAAGTCTCAGTGACAGTGGGGACTCTGTGTAGAAAACGTCATATTGCGCAAAAACTAAAATGGACGCATTATGGAGACCCACATCAATTGAAAGGTCTCGAAATGTACTTTCAGAATATATACATCTTATGCCGAAAAACAAACTTTCGCCTAACGGATTTTCTCGATTTTCATTCCAAGTCCCAGTGACAGTGGAGACTCTGTGTAGAAAACGTAATATTGCGCAAAAACTAAAATGGACGCAGTATGGAGACCCACATAAATTGAAAGGTCTCGAAATGTAGTTTCAGAATATATACACCTTGTGCCGAAAAACAAACTTTCGCCTAACGGATTTTCTCGATTTTCATTGCAAGTCTCAGTGACAGTGGGGACTCTGTGTAAAAAACGCCATATTGCGCAAAAACTAAAATGGACGCAGTATGGAGACCCACATCAAGTGAAAGGTCTTGAAACCTTATTTTAGAATATATACACCTTATGCCGAAAAACAAACTTTCGCCTAACGGATTTTCTCGTTTTTCATTGCAAGTCTCAGTGACAGTGGGGACTCTGTGTAAAAAACGCCATATTGCGCAAAAACTAAATGGACGCAGTATGGAGACCCACATCAAGTGAAAGGTCTCGAAATGTACTTTCAGAATATATGCACCTTATGCCGAAAAACAAACTTTCGCCTAACGGATTTTCTCGATTTTCATTGCAAGTCCCAGTGACAGTGGGGACTCTGTGTAAAAAAACGTCATATTGCGCAAAAACTAAAATGGACGCAGTATGGAGAACCACATCAGTTGAAAAGTCTCGAAATGTACTTTCAGAATATATACACCTTGTGCCGAAAAACAAACTTTCGCCTAACGGATTTTCTCGATTTTCATTGCAAGTCCCAGTGACAGTGGGGACTCTGTGTAAAAAACGCCATATTGCGCAAAAACTAAAATGGACGCAGTATGGAGACCCACATCAATTGAAAGGTCTCGAAATGTACTTTCAGAATATATACACCTTATGCCGAAAAACAAACTTTCGCCTAACGGATTTTCTCGATTTTCATTGCAAGTCTCAGTGACAGTGGGGACTCTGTTTAGAAAACGTCATATTGCGCAAAAACTAAAATGGACGCAGTATGGAGACCCACATCAATTGAAAGGTCTCGAAATGTAGTTTCAGAATATATACACCTTGTGCCGAAAAACAAACTTTCGCCTAACCGATTTTCTCGATTTTCATTGCAAATCTCAGTGACAGTGGGGACTCTGTGTAGAAAACGTCATATTGCGCAAAAACTAAAATGGACGCAGTATGGAGAACCACATCAAGTGAAAGGTCTTGAAACCTTTTTTTAGAATATATACACCTTATGCCGAAAAACAAACTTTCGCCTAACGGATTTTCTCGTTTTTCATTGCAAGTCTCAGTGACAGTGGGGACTCTGTGTAAAAAACGCCA
>NW_026887851.1:0-8964 GCF_032173495.1 Musca vetustissima | reverse complement strand
TGTGGTGAAGGTTATAAATACTTGCTTAAAGGGCTAAAAGGGTATCTTTGGATTGGGTCGGATGTTCTTCTCGTTGAGGAACAGAACGTATTTATTTTAAAAAACATATCGTCAGCTAAAATGCAAAAAGGCGTAACTAACAAAAAATTGAAAATTGACTTTTTGAATGAATATTGTGAATGTCAATAAACTACATGTGTTGACAAAGTTTTACACGTCTGCGGAAAAAAAAAGAGCTTCTATTAACAAAAAACAAAAAGACGTAAATACAAGTGGGTTTATTTGATAAATGCAAATAGGCGTAACTAACAAAAAATTCACGTTTTTACTTAATTTTTATGACTGTCATTAAACTAAATAACTTAATTTGTTAAAAAAATTATAGTCTATTATTCGTCATATGCAATATCACCCTGCCGGGCATACTTTTTCATTTCACAAGACATGTTTATAGTTTTCATTCAAAACAGTTTTTTGCTACTCCTACACAATTATGATTTTGTTAGTTACGCCTTTTTGCATTTTAGCTAACGATATGTGTTAAGAGTAGCAGATCAGCCGTTGTTCTTCACAGAAAGTTAAAAATTTTTCGTCATAGAAGGACAAGACAGTCTTATTTTTTGGAAGATATTGTTTTAATGTCAGAAGGTTTTCTTCTTAAGAGTCCAGTAGGGGTTCTTTGAAGCCTTCATCATAGAAAGCCAAATGATTTGTCTTTTAGTGGGTTTTAAATTATTTTTCGAAGGCCCTAAGATTTCCTAATTGGAAATCCTCTGGAAAGTTTTCTTCATAAAATAAATCGAAAAGTTTTTGTTTTTAGGAGTCTTGAAGATCTTTTCATAGAAAGGCAGTCTAGGCTACTTGATCAAAGACCATATGGTCTTCTTACAAGGTCAAAAATAAGAAGAATTCATAAAAAAACAGCAAGTGTGTCATAGAAGATCAAAAGTGTTTCTTCCTAGAAAAGCAGAAGTTATTTTTCGTGAAAGCGTAACTGATCGCTTCCTTCATAAAAGAGCAGGAGCTCTGACAAAGCCAGAAATTATTTCCACACAATATAGAAATATTTTCAAATATACTACCGAAGATCAATTAAAGTGAACGATTATCTTCCGGGTTAAGAATTGTATAAATCAAACTACAACCAAATTCTTAAATTCCTTCATTTTGTAAATTCACTTTCTGTGCACTCTCACTCGCTCGCTCTCTTGTGGTCTGATGTTTGAGAGGAAATAAAAGTGGCAACCGGTTCAAATGTCTTTGTGAAACCTTTTTGACTGTGGCAAGGAAACAACAAAGAAAAACGTCATACTGAACTGAAGAGGAGGTACGCGACACTGGTTTACTTGGCACGTAGTGCACTACATGACCAACCTATCTAGTTGCCGTAGTACACCCACATGTACACAAATAAATAAGCAAACACATATACACATGTATTTCTATATTGTTTTCAAGAGAAATTCACAAAGACAACATTTCTCCTGGCTACAGGTTTTTCCCGCCATTGCAGTTGTTGCTCTTGGTGTCGCCTTTGCTGGGACCACAAAAAGATTTATTTTCATGACCTCGGTGTGCGGGAGGACACTTGTGATAGATGTTGCCAAAAAGAATTCAACTTGGAAAATTGTTTTCAAGGTTAATGGGCAAAACAAAAGAGAATGAAGGAAAGAAAAAGCAAAAAAAAATATTTATTGAAACACCATCTAAACTAGACGTGACATTTGAAATATTTCGTTGCCCACGGATCACGTGTGGCACAATAAAGGGGTTCCTGTTTGCTGTGGGAAATCCATTCGTTTGGTGATTGGTAATGATTTAAAAGGAGGAAATTAAAAAAAGGAGCTAGTGATAATGACTCATATTTTTACAAGAGAAACTTTTACATGCTATAAAATAAATGCTATTAAGGGAACCCCCCCCCCCCCCCCCTTCACGATTTTTTATTTTTAAGATTTTAAATGGGCTGGTAAATGAATACCAATGCATGTTAAGGTTTGTAACTTTGCACATATATATTTGAAGATTTAAAAAGGAAGAAAAATAATTTACAAAAAATTGTTGTTGTTGTTTTTTGTGATTAAAAAAATGTCCTCACTTTTGATGGCGGGCATGATAACTCCTCACTGGAACATCGGAATCCGAAAATTCCAACGGTGTTAGAAAGAGTACATGTCGGGTTCTCGTATGAACTAGGATTATGGACTTCGCTCTAAAATTAACAAAATGGTGGACCTCTGGAAAAATATTTTTGAAAAATCGCCGATTTTTTACCACAAACCAAGTTAAAAAATAAGGAAGATGTTCACCGATTGGCTTTATCCTAGTTCATACGAGAGCTATACACTCCCAGAGAAACGTGTCAAAATTTGGGACCGATTGGATTTTTAGTTTTTGAGTTATCGTGCCCGCCATTCGCAAAAACTATGTTTGGAGGAAAACGCGTTTTAAGTTTGAGAAGCCCTCTTGCTGTCACCTGATGCTAACACAATAAATTGGCTATATCTTCAAGAATTCTTGAGATTTTCACTTGAAAATTGGTAGGGACATTCTTGAATTAGTGTAGCTTCAAATTACATCAAAATAAAAATTTAAATTTTTTGAAACCGAGAATGGGTGGGGTCCCCTTAACTCATTTTCCATTTTTTTTTTTTTTTTTTCAATCATATTATAAGTTGGCTGAAATAGGCGCATATTACACTCCTCTTCGAAAATTCCAAATATATGTAGGGTTCTTCAACCATGAAAATCATATAAACGCTCAGTAATCTGTACGGGAAATTATTCTACAATCTGATTTATGGCTAGTGAGGTACGATTAACCAGTAAGGGAAGTAATACAGTCGGTCGGAGCCGGCTATATGTATCCCAACAGACGTCGCCTTTTCGAAGGAACATTGACATGCAATTGAACCAAACAAACAAACGTTAGGAGAAACTTGGCACAATCTAGACTCAATTCAGTACGGTGTGATAAATTTCGTGCATTTTGAAGAAATATAAGAGCTTTGGCACTCTATTTACATAAAATCGGACGAAAATATATATGGGAGCTATATCTAAATCCCAACCGATATTCGAGAAACTTAGCAAACATCATTCTAGACTTAATTCAGTACGCCATGCCAAGTATCGTGCAAATCGAATGAAATATAGGGACTTTGGAGATCCATTAACATGATGTCGGGTGAAAATATAAATCGAAGCTATACCTAAATCTGAACCGATTTGTACGAAACAAATATTAGGGACTTTGGTGTACCATTTACATAAAATGGGACGAAAACATATGTGTGAGCTATATCTAAATATATTTGGGAGCTATATCTAAATATGAACCGATTTTCACGAACTTAGGCACACCATTATAAACTCAATTTAGTATGCTATGCCAAATTTCGTTGAAATCGAAATAAATATAGGGGCTTTGGTGCACTATTTAATTTAAATCGACGGAAATATAAATGGTACCTTTATCTAAATCTGAACCGATTTTCACGAAACTTAACACACATCGTTCCCTACTGTATTTAGTACGCTATGTTAAATTTCGGGCAAATCAAAAGCTATATAGGGATTTCGATGCGCCATTTACTTTAAATCAGATAAAACTATATATGGGTGCTATACCTAAATCTGAACCTATTTTTCCCAATTTCAATAGAGTCATCCTTGTGCAAATAAATGATCTGTGCTTAATTTCATCAAATTCGGATCATAATACGATAAGAAGTAACCAGATCAGTGGGAGTAACACTGCACATCGTAATACTTTTAACAAACCATAGCAATTCTGAAAATAGAACCCACTAGTCCACTCTTTCTGGTACCTTCACATAAAGGGTAAACATTTTAAAAATGTCATATAAAGCGAATGAGGTATCCTGTTTGATATATTGATTGCACATAGTAAACCTATGTGACAGCCGAACATGGGATCTATAGGCAACTTCTTCTGACATCGTCCACAGTTGCTCAACTCTTTGAACAGCGAATATGAGTAGTGTAAAAATCAAATCTTCTACTTATATAAATGTTTTTTTTTTCCAAAACCTTAAACGTGTTTACTTATTTAACACAAATAAGCTTAAAACACAAATCCCCAGCCTGTATACATAAACAAGTTTGTATTTCCCATAAAAAATTACAGCTCCTAACCATGTTATACAAAATCTTGACATCTACATAAAAATTACAATAAGAAAATTGTTCTGAAGAGGACAAAAATTACAGCAATTGTTTTTACAAGCGTTATTGTTTTTCCCATTCTGTCCAAAACACACATTTCCCAAACATGTCACAACTAATAACAACTTCAGCCTTCTTCTTCGTATCGACAATATTCCTCAATATATTTACAAAATATGAAATCAAACGGAAAACAATTTCCTCCTAACCACACCAATATCCTTTTTTGCTACTGCTGGACAAAAAAAAACAACATTCATGTTTCCTATTGTTGTCCGGATCTGTCCATGTTGTAATTTTGTAGTGTTGTTGCAAAATTTGTTTGTTGTTGTTTCTTAGTAATTCAAGCTGTCTTGTATTTTTTGCTAACTATTTTTGGTCTATTATTTATTGTATGTATGAGTGTGTTTGCGTATTTTTTGTATTTTTTCTGGGGGACTGTTTACATCCTGTACAATTTCCGGTCCTCCCACAAAAATATTTCTCCTGTTTCTTTTGAATCAGTTTTTATCAAGAGAATGTTATTCTTCCAAGCCATTGATTTTTTCTAGTTTGTCCATGATTGTTTCGTTTGATGATGGCAGCCAGAAGTGGTAATTGCTGACACTGTCACATAAATTGGCTGGGCTTTCTCTTATTTTCATTTGGCTAACATAGGCCCTTGCTAACTTGTGCTTGACGGCTCTGTTCGCCAGATATTTCCAAATCATTTGGCAATTTACTTATTGAAAAAATGTTTGACTATTTCTTTGTAATTTTAAAGCTGTGTTCGTAGCATTTGATCCACGAGTTTTCCATGTCAAAGAGACGGTGGAGAGGTTATTTTAATTTTGGCTCCCTGACAATGTCTTGTCAATAAAAACAAGTTTATGGTCATAACAAAGTCTTTAAAAAATATACAAATATTTATTTGTTTTGTGCTTTTCGTTTTCTTTTGACCGTTTTCTTTTTGTTGTCATTAGCACCCAATAAGTTTCTGTTTCTTATTTCAGCCCGAAGTTCGGTCCCGCTGTGGGTTCATGGCTTCCATTCAGTAGTTCAAATTAAAGTCTTAAGGCAACAAGCCAAGCCACTTTTCACAAACAAATTTGTTTGTTTCATGTCCCGGGATATTCATTAATTGTATTTACCTTCTTTGAGCCCTCTGTTCCACACTGGACTTGTATCCAGTGTAATTTTATTACTTTTTACTGATTTTTATCGTCATTTTATCGCTGAAAGCAAACAACAATATGACCAACTATTTGTCAATGATGTCCTGTGGTGGCGTCTGGCCGCCGCAAATACTGTGACTTTGTATGTATTTGTCACCTACTGTCATACCTACTTACACAGAACCACATCTGGATACATAAAGCAATGAATATTAATTTGAATATTTATTCCTGTCACCAGGTCGGGCAAGTCACACATAACAAGAAAAAAACCATATCCACCATCTCTTCCCTCTTCCCTTATCCATGTCAGTCTTCCTGTAAAGGAGTAACTTTTTTATTTTGAACGGATACAGGAAATTTGTTTTAAAACAATGCCACCACAATGAGGGAGTTGCCGCAGCTCCATGTTGTAATAATTTATAACATTTTTTTTGTTATACCCTTCACCACACTGTGGTACAGGGTATTATGTCTTTGTGCATATGTTTGTAACAAGCAAACGGAATCGGGATAGACCAATGGTTCCTTTTGAGAATATGCATAGAATCACTTTCTGAGTCGATTTATGCATGTCCGTCTGTCTATGTTAAATTGTAAACAAAGTACAGGTCGCATTTTTGATTCGAATTGGATGAAATTTGGCACAGCTCATTTATTTGGCCCAAGGACGAACACTATTGAAATTTGGGAAAGTCGGTTCAGATTTCCATATAGCTCCCATATATATTTTCGTCCGATTTTATGTAAATGATACACTAAAGTCCCTATATATTTTTCGATTCGCACGAAATTTGGCATAGCGTACTAAATTAAGTCTAGAGTGATGTGTATTAAGTTTTGAGAAAATCGGTTCAGATTTAGAAATAGCTCCCATATTTATTTTGGTAAATAGTGCACCAAAGTCCCTATATATCTTTCGATTTGCACGAAATTTGGCATAGTGTACTGAATTAATTGTAGAACAATGTGCGTTAAATTTCGTGAAAATCGGTTCAGATTTAGATATAGCTCCCATGTATATTTTCGTGCGATTTAAGGTAAATAGTGCACCAAAGCCCCTTTATATCTTTCGATTTACACGAAATTTGGCATAGCTTACTAAATTAAGTCTAGAGTGGTGTGTGTTAAGTTTTGAGAAAATCGGTTCAGATTTCGATATAGCTCCAACATATGCATTCGTCCGATTTTACATAAATGGTGCACCAAACTCCTAATATTTGGTCGATTAATACGAAATTTTGCACGACGTAGCAAATTGAGACTTGAATGACGTTATTGCGTTTTGTTGAAATTGGTGCAGATGCAGCCATAGCTTCCAAATGTATTTCGAACGGGTGCCTAATTGAAATTAAATTTTAAACAATGCGGCGTACCGAATGGCGTGTGTCAATTTTGCTATAAATTGTTTTCCATAAATTTGTCCCATGGTACGCAGACGACTCTAAATCTGCCCGAATTAAATTGAATTTATCAAAGATTGCAGAAAGACATGAGCATGTTCCTTCGAGGGAATAGTGACATGCAATTCTAAGGATACATATATTAAACATACCCAAAGTGGTGAAGGGTATCATATAGTCGGCCCAGTCCGACTTTACTACTTTCCTTACTAGTTTGTTAAATAATAAAGAACTTGTATTCACAATATCCAGATATACCCTTTGAAGGGTACGACTTTTGAAAATTTTTCTTTATTTATTTCATTTTTTTTTTTTTTTTTTTTTTTTTTGAAGAAAATGTAATTCTCTGGGCGTGAATTTATTAAAAATTATTTTTTAAGCAAATTTAATTCTCTAGGCGTGAATTTGTTAAACATTAGTTTAAACCATTTAACTCTCCAAACTATTTTAATGACGTTAATTTTTCTATGGCCATTTAAATTGCTCAGACATCCCTTTACTGTTTTTATTTCCACCCAAATACTATATAAAGTCATTAAAATGCTAATCTAAAAACAGCTTTTCGCAACTGTTGTAGGACGTAGTAGTTTTTTCACAAAGAAACATTCATCGACACATAATTTTTATCACCACTACAAACACACAGCATGATTGTATGTCGTCCGCTTCACTTGTCCATCTGTCATTGTCAGGCTAATGTAATTAATATCAAGTCATGACATTGGGATACCACAGACGCATACTTTTGTTACTGACTGTATTAATTTAGTTTAGCTATACACCACGACATTTCTATGTGCGAAGGAATGCATAAAAAGGGGTAACAGCTGTTCACACCTTAACGCCAACACAAGCACAATGACAGCGACACTAGACAAGTACATATTTACATTTAATACTTATAAATATTCATACCATTACCAACCCGAACCAAAACAATCAACACCCTTGTGTGCATGTATTTAGTGGTCTATCTGTGTGTATGTGTCTATGTTTATAACACTTCTGTTTGCGGAGCAACAAGTGCGTGTTTATCGTATTTGGTTGGATTCACATTTCAACGTTCATTCATTTTCATGTTGCGGCATTTATTTTACACCTCCCACACATAGACATAGATACACACTTTACTCGCCCATTTTACCGGCCTTGTGTTTATGTTTTCTATTTTCCTATCTTTCTTTGCAGCTTTCATTGTTCCTGTCATCGTACGTGGCTCCATTGACGTTAATATGTTTCCTGTATATGGGCATGCTGGCACGTTTATGGAAAAGTGCGCCTGGCTGCAAACCCTCGGCTGAGTCACGGTACGTGCCCCGTTGTTATCAGCTTTTACGTTTGCTGTCACGATGGTGGCCGGTCGTAGTCCTAGTGCCAAAGCAAAGAAAAAAATGGATAAGCGCGACCATATAAAACTCATCAACAAGACGAAGAAGACATTTTATACCCCACCCAACACAGTCAATGGGAACGATGACTCTGCATTGCACGCACCATCACAAACTCGATTAGAAAAACTAATTGTAATTAGTTGAACAAATACATGCGTTTATTGGTTGTGGTAGTATGAGGTATTTGAAATTATAAATATTTTAGAAATAGGGATGGATAATAATTAAAGGGTATGAGGAGTTAGACCGAAAATATTTTCTAAACTTTTTTGCCCTCGAATTTTAAAGTCCCTGTTTCCTAAGGACATTTAAGGCTTTAGACTTGGGTTTACGTTACCTTTAAATGGAATTTAGAGACTATTTCTAAAGGACATTTACAGCTGCATCCGTGAATTAAAAACCAGTAAGGAAAGAAGTAATGTCGGACTGGGCCGAATATATGATACTCTTCACCACTTTTGTATATTCTACATATGTGTTGTTATAAAACTATATCTGAACCGATTTCAGGGGAACTTGCCAGAAACTAATTTATATTACATCTTTTCACGAAGCTTAGCAACATCATTTTAGACTTAATTCAGTACCCTGTACCAAAATTCGTGCAAATCGAATGATATATAGGGATTTGGTGCACCAATTACATAAAATCGAACGAAAATGTATATGGGAGCTATATCTACATCTGAACCGATTTTAACGAAACTTAGCACACGTCATTCTAGCCCTAATTCAGTACACTATGACAAATTTCGTGCAAATCGAAAGATTATCAGAGACTTTAGTGCACCAATTACTTAAAGTCGGATTAAAATACACATGGGAGCT
>NW_026887850.1:0-8842 GCF_032173495.1 Musca vetustissima | reverse complement strand
GGCCTCCAAAAATATTCTTTAAAAAATCCACGCCTTATATAGGCCTCCAAAAAATATTCTTTAAAAAATCCACGCCTCTTATAGATCTCCAAAAAATATTCTTTAAAAAATCCACGCCTCTTGTGTTGGCCTCCAAAAATATTCTTTAAAAAATCCACGCCTCTTGTGTTGGCCTCCAAAAATATTCTTTAAAAAATCCTCGCCTTATAAGGATATCCCAAAATATTCTTTAAAAAATCCACGCCTTATATAGGCCTCCAAAAAATATTCTTTAAAAAATCCACGCCTTATATAGGCCTCCAAAAAATATTCTTTAAAAAATCCACGCCTTATATAGGCCTCCAAAAAATATTCTTTAAAAAATCCACGCCTTATATAGGCCTCCAAAAAATATTCTTTAAAAAATCCACGCCTTATATAGGCCTCCAAAAAATATTCTTTAAAAAATCCACGCCTTATATAGGCCTCCAAAAAATATTCTTTAAAAAATCCACGCCTTATATAGGCCTCCAAAAAATATTCTTTAAAAAATCCACGCCTTATATAGGCCTCCAAAAATATTCTTTAAAAAATCCACGCCTTATATAGGCCTCCAAAAAATATTCTTTAAAAAATCCACGCCTTATATAGGCCTCCAAAAAATATTCTTTAAAAAATCCACGCCTTATATAGGCCTCCAAAAAATATTCTTTAAAAAATCCACGCCTTATATAGGCCTCCAAAAAATATAGGCCTCCAAAAAATATTCTTTAAAAAATCAACGCCTTATATAGGCCTCCAAAAAATATTCTTTAAAAAATCCACGCCTTATATAGGCCTCCAAAAAATATTCTTTAAAAAATCCACGCCTTATATAGGCCTCCAAAAAATATTCTTTAAAAAATCCACGCCTTATATAGGCCTCCAAAAAATATTCATTAAAAAATCCACGCCTTATATAGGCCTCCAAAAAATATTCATTAAAAAATCCACGCCTTATATAGGCCTCCAAAAAATATTCTTTAAAAAATCCACGCCTTATAGTAGCCCCGCAAAAAATATTCTTTAAAAAATCCACGCCTTATAGTAGCCCCGCAAAAAATATTGTTTAAAAAATCCACGCCTTATAGTAGCCCCGCAAAAAATATTGTTTAAAAAATCCACGCCTTATAGTAGCCCCGCAAAAAATATTCTTTAAAAAATCCACGCCTTATAGTAGCCCCGCAAAAAATATTCCATAAAAAATCCACGCCTTGTAGTAGCCCCGCTAAAAAAATATTCTTTAAAAAATCCACGCCTTATAGTAGCCCCCTAAAAATATTCTTTAAAAAATCCGCGCCTTGTATTGGTCTCCACAGTATATTCTTTAAACCAGTAAGGAAAGTAGTAAAGTCGGACATTAAATCGGACAAGCTGTGTCTAAATCTGAACCGATTTTCGCGAAACTTAGCACACATCATTCTGGACCTAATTGAGTACCCTATGCCATATTTCGGAAGATATATAGGGACTTTGGAGTCCCATCTACCTTAAATCGGACGAAAATATATATGAGAGGTATATACAAATATGACCCGAAATTTTCGAAACTTGGCACACGTCATTCTGGACCTAATTCAGTACCCTATGCCAAATTTCGTGCACATCGAAAGATATATAGGGACTTTGGCGCACCATTGACATGAAATCGGACGATACTATATATGGGAGCTATGTCTAAATCAGGACCGATTTTCACGAATCTTGGCAGACGTCATTCTAGGCTTAATTCAGTATGTTATGCCAAATTTTGTGCAAATCGAAAGATATATAGGGACTTTGGCGTACAATTTACATGAAATCGGAAGAAACTATAAATGGGAGCTATATCTAACTCTGAACCGATTTTCGTGAAATTTGGCACACATCATTCTGGACCTAGTTCAGTGTTATATGCCAAATTTCATGCAAATCGAATGATATATAGGGACTTTGGTGCACCATTTTTCTTATATCGGACGAAACTATATATGGGAGCTATATCTAAATCTGAACCGATTTTTCTCAATTTCAATAGGGTTCGTCCTTGGGCCAAATAGACTAGCTGTGCCAAATTGCATCCAAATCGGATTATAAATGGGACTTGTACTTTGGTTACAATTTAACATCTACAGACGGGCGGACGGATGGATATGCATCGACTCAGAAAGTGATTCTATGCATATTCTCAAAACGAACCATGTGTCTATCTCGTTTGCTTTTGCCTGTTACAAACATATGCACAAAGACATAATACCCTGTACCACAGTGTGGTGAAGGGTATAAAAATCCACGCCTTGTATTGGGCGCCAAAAAATATTCTTTAAAAAATCCACTCTCAAAAATAGGCCTTGAGGCCTTGTATGGATCCTGAAAAATAATATACCTTCCTTTGTTTAATTTGTTTTATTAATAAATAATTAAATGTCACTAAGCATTATCCTTCATGTAAAATATCCTGCCCTGTTTCCTCCCCTTTTTTTATATGACATTTTAATCGTTTTAAATACCCCGTTTATTTTATTTATTTTTTTCCGCACATGTGGTCAGTTATTATTGGTTTCCAAGGACGTTATTGTCACATGAAAGAGGATTAGTATTATTATGGAGTTTACAACAAAATATCGACTGGCCTGTGGCATTTATTTTTTGCTGTTGCACGACATATCGGCCACACATTTGTTGCACAGGAAGTGGCTGACAAAAAAAAAACAGATAACAACAACAAATACCCATTGAGAGGGGAGTGTCGTCCTGATAAAAATAAATTTAATAAAAACAAAAAGCTATGTCGGTCTCGAGGGGACAAAAGGCTAAAAATGGCAAAGCCATGGCAAAGTGAATGGCACACAACTGCCTTAAAGTATGCTAACATTTATGAGCTAAATAATAAAAATGCCTTTAATATAGGCTGTGATTATTGCTGTCATATCCATAAGGAGAAGAAAATAAAAAAAGAGAACGAAGGCGACATGTTGAGAAAATGGGCCATATATGTTAAGGGTGAGTGGGGGGAGGAGAGCCCAAAATAATAGAATTTGCTATTTTTATATTATTTTTGTGTGTTATGATGTGTGTGGAGGGGTGGGGGATGACAGAGACTCCTTGCCAATTATTTTGGTTCACTGAACCAAAAAACGAAGTGAATGTAATGAATACCCCCCACCCCTGTTGTCTACCGAAAAAAATTCCGCCACAGGCTACATAATTGTATTTCCTTTACTTGCTAGTGATGAATGGATGAGGGCGGATGCAGACTCTCTCTACGTCTCCCTCTCTCCCACATATTTCGTTTTTTACAAAGAGAGATAATATTGTTAATATGCCCAAAATTATGCAACAGAATATAAATATAAATTGCATTACATATTGTCAGAGACATGCATACAGACATACAAGCATACATACATATTTATGAAGGGGGAAAAACTGTAATGCCAAAGGCGTTACAATTCCCAAAACCAAAAAAGAATAAATAAATAAAAAAAAAATACCCAACAGAAGATGACAAGACAGTCAGAATAATTTCGGGACAACAACAAGAGAACCAACATTTTTTGGGGAAATAAAAAATGAGCCAAAAATGTGTAAAAATAACAAACAACTATGGATTCATTAAAATACATCAAGGAATGATTTATGAATGTCAAACAAAAACAAACAAAAAATAAACCATCAGTGACTTGGCTGACAGACAGCTACAAGGACATACATACCAACACTTCCACAAATCCCTTGGACAGAGTGACACTTGGCAAAGGGGGCAAAAAACTAAAAAGTCAAAGAAAGTCGTCGCTTTTTTGGTAATAAGTGGAGAAATATTTTCCCTTGAACACCATATGGGATTTTAGCATATTTTTTGCGTCACTCAAAACTGACATTTACACCATTTATTCGTAAGACAAAAAAAAAAAACAAAAAACAATGATTCTCGAAATAAATCACACATAAGCTTAGATAAAAATCCCAGACTAAAAAGATATTTCACAATAAAAACAAAAACAAAAAAAAACCGAAACCTTTATCAAAGAAGTTTTTGGTTTCATTTATTTATTTTTCACAAGACATTATTAGTTTTTGGGTAGAAAACAAAAATGACACAATAAAGCATACCATATTCCGCATAGCAAAAGTCATTTGACAGAGGCTTGAGTGACAAGCTAAAGAGAGCAAAACACAAAATGGCGGATTTTAAAAAATCTTAACACAGGCATTGATTTTGGAACAAAGCGGCGATACCAGGACGTCACACCTAAAAAACGCCTCAACTCCTTGATATTCTGGGTTGGTTTCATATTCGTTATAGCGGCCACCTTGTCTGGGTCTGTCTGAATACCCTCTTCCGATACAACATGCCCAAGGTACCTAGTTTCCTTTTGAAAGAATTTACATTTGTCGGGGTTGATGCGGAGATTTGCGGTACTTAGTCTTTGGAATACCTCTTGCATCTTGCTCTGATGGTCTTACACTGCTTTCCCCATGATAATTATGTCGTCAAAATATGCAACGGCGAACGGTTCTAAATCCGGTCCAATGACGCTATCTAAGGCTCGCTGAAAGGTTGCTGGCGCAGAGTGTAACCCGAAAGGCATCACACTCCATTGAAAAAAACCTCCCCCGCCACCGTGAAAGCCGTGAATTTCTTGCTTCCCTCTTCCAGTGGAATTTGCCAATATCCATCCTTAAGATCGATACTGCTAATGTACTTCGCCTCCCGAAGTCGGTCTAATATCGATTGAATTCTTAGTAAGGGGAATGCGACTTGCCATTGAGGTGCCTAAAATCCATGCAAAGTCGCCAGGATCCATTTTTTCTTCCGAGTAAGTGTGATCGGCGAACTATATGGGCTTCGAGACGGTTCGATAAACCCGTTGGCCAGTAGCTCATTTATTTTGGTGTCTATGATCGCTTGCATCGCCGGGTTCCGCGCAGCATAGCGTTACTTAAACGGCCGATCATCTACCATGACGATGCGATGTGTGGCAGCAGTGGATGCTCCATGTATCTCCCGAAATTTCTGGAGCTCCTGATCTAAATTTTTTTTAATTCTTTCCTGGTCATCCTGGAGACACTTACCGGTGAAGGACCTCATGAGGCCTGGATTTGCTAAATAATTTTTTTCCGAGGCCTATCACAGGCGTGGATGTCTTAAATAATTTTTTCGAGGCCTATCACAAGGACCTTTATAAGGCGTGGATTTATGAAATAAGTTTCTCAGGGCTCTATACAAGGCGTGGATTTATTAAATAATTTTTTCCGAGGCCTATCACAAGGACCTATATAAGGCGTGGATTTATTAAATAATTTTTTCCGTGGTCTACCATAAGGACCTATATAAGGCGTGGATTTAATTAATAATTTTTTCCGTGGTCTACCACAAGGACCTATATAAGGCGTGGATTTATTAAATAATTTTTTCCGTGGTCTACCATAAGGACCTATATAAGGCGTCGATTTAATTAATAATTTTTTCCGTGGTCTACCACAAGGACCTATATAAGGCGTGGATTTATTAAATAATTTTTTCCGTGGTCTACCACAAGGACCTATATAAGGCGTGGATTTATTAAATAATTTTTTCCGTGGTCTACCACAAGGACCTATATAAGGCGTGGATTTATTAAATAATTTTTTCCGTGGTCTACCACAAGGACCTATATAAGGCGTGGATTTATTAAATAATTTTTTCCGTGGTCTACCACAAGGACCTATATAAGGACCTACTCAAGTCGTGGATTTATTAAATAATTTTTTCCGAGGCCAGCCACAAGGACCTATTCAAGGCGTGGATTTATTAAATAATTTTTTCCGAGACCTATCACAAGGGCCTATATAAGGACCTATTTAAGGCGTGGATTTATTAAATATTTTTTTCCGAGGCTTATCACAGGCGTAGATTTATTAAATATTTTTTTCCGAGGCCTATCACAAGTTTTTCAGAGCTCTATACAAGGCGTGGATTTATTAAACAATTTTTTCAGGGCTCTATACAAGGCGTGGATTTATTAAACAATTTTTTCAGGGCTATATACAAGGCGAGGATTTATTAATTCATCTTTTCACCACTCTGGGTACAGGCATATGTTTGTAACAGGCAAAAGGAAACGAGATAGACACATGGCTCCTTTTGAGAATATTCATAGAATCACTTTCTGAGTCGATTTACGCATGTCCGTCCGTCACATTTACAGCTCACTTATTTGGCATAAGGACGAACCCTATTGAAATTGAAGACATATTTTCGTCCGATTTAAGGAAAATTGGACATCAAATTCCCTATATATCTTTCGATTTTCACGAAATTCGGCACGGTGTACTCAATTGAGTCTAGAATGACATGTGTTAATAGTTTTGTCCGATTTTATGTAAATGGTGCACCAAAGTCCCTATATATTTGTCGATTTGCTCGAAATTTTGCATAGTGCAGTGAATTGAGGCTAGAATGATGTATGTGAAGTCTCGAGAAAATCGAGTCAGATTTAGATATAGCTGCCATATATATTTTTGTCCGATTAAGGGTAAATGGGGGCACCAAAGTTCCTATATCTTTCGATTTGCACGAAATTTGGCATTGCGCACAGAATTAAGTCTAGAACGATTTGGCATATCGTATTGCATAAAGTCTAGAGTGATGTGTGTTAAGTTTCGTGAAAATCTTCCAAATATATTTTCGTCCGATTTAAGGTAAATGGTGCACCAAAGTGGCTTTATATCTTTCGATTTGCACGAAATTTGAAACAGCATACTGAATTGAGTCTAGAATGATGTCTACTAAATTTCGGAAAAATCGGTTCAGATTGCGATATAGCTCCCACATATACTTATATATTCGGCCGATTTTACATAAAACTCCTAATGTTTGTCCGATTAACACGAAATTTTGCACAACGTATCAAATTGGGACTTGAATGACGTTATTGTGTTTCGTTGAAATTGGTGCAGATGCAGCCATAGTTTCCATATGTATTTCGAAAGGGTGTATTATTGAAATTAAATTTTTAACAGTGCGGCGAACCGAATAGCGTGTATCAATTTTGCTATAAATCGTTTTTCATAATTTTTTCCCATTTTATGACCTATAAATTTGAGTACCATTTAGTACCAAATTTCATGATGCGATCTCTAAATGTTCACCCAAATCCAAATTTTAATAAATTTAGTACCATTTAGCACATATTATTTCCGTAAGTACTCACCTCAACCCTCCAACAAAACTTCCTGCATAGCCCAATCCTACAACCACACAATGACACCAAATTCCAAATTCAGGATTCCAACTCTATTGGTCTACTCACAATTTAAATTGTATCAAATTTAGTACACAGCTGTACGAATTTCCAAAACTTCCAACTAACTTAAACCTACACCCCACAGTGATCCTAAATCCAAATTTCAGGATTCCAACTCTATCGGTTCACCCACAATCTAATTGTATCAAATTTATTATACAGTAGTACCAAATTTTAAAACACCTTACATACCCCAATCCTACGCTCCCACAGTCATCTTTAATCCAAGTTCCAGGATTCCAACTTTATCGGTTGACCCACAATTTAAATTGTACCAAATTTAGTACACAGTAGTATGAATTTTCAAAACTTCCTACTTAACCCAAACCAACACCTCCACAGTGATCCTAAATCCAAGTTTCAGGATTCCAACTCAATCGGTTCACCCCCAATTCAAATTGTACCAAATTTGGTACACATTAGTAAAAATTTCTAAAACTTCCTACATATGTTAATTATACACTTCAACAATGATCTTGACTCCAAAGTTTCAGGATTCGAACTCTATCGGTTTACCCCCAATTCAAATTGTACCAAATTTGGTACACATTAGTACCATATTCCAAAACTTCCTACATATTTTAATCTTACATCCCAACAATGATCCTGACTCCAAATTTCATGATTCTAGCTCTATTGGTTCACCTAAAATTCAAATTGTACAAAATTTAGTACAATTTAACCCATAAGTAATAATATCTTAAACCCTAAACCCCTACAATGATCCTGACTCCAAGTGTATTGTTCGCGCTCTATCGGTTCACCCAAATCCAAATTGTACAAATTATAGTACGATTTAGTATTTTTTGTACACATACGTAAAAAAATTCCAAAACTACGTACATCTCGCAATCCTACACTCCGACGGTAATGTTAATTTCAAATTCCAGGATTCCAGCTCGATTTGTATCACAAAATTAAATTTGTACCAAATATAGTACCATATAGTACTTTTCGTCCACATAAGTACACGCTTTCAAAACCATTTCCTTAAACAGACTCTACATTTCAACCCTAATTCGCATTCCAAAATTTCAAGTTTTTAGCTCTATCCATTCACATGCTACGAATTTGTACCAAATTAAGTACATTTTGGTACTTTTCGGATAGTTAAAGTTCGAATATCCAAAAACCCTTTGGTACATCTATCCTACACTCCATCAGCAACCACCAATTCAAATTTCAGAGTTCTTGTTCTACCGGTTCGCCAAATACAAGGCGTGGATTTATTAAATACGTTTTTCAGGGCTCTATACAAGGCACAACTATATTGTCAGGGTATTATAGCTTTGTGCAGCCCCAAGAGTTTGTAACGCCGCGAAATATTGGTCCTAGACTCACCTTTAAGTATACCGATCATATCTCGACTATCTGAGTCGATCTTGACATGTGTGTCCGTCCGTCCGTCCGTCTGTCCACAGTTATTAACCAATCTTCAAGAAACTTTGCATGTAGGATGGGTTCGGTCCAATGAAGACCCCTATTGTTTTTGGTAGAGATCGGTTGATATTTAGGGTATGAAATTAACGAGACAAAAGTGAACAGATATTGACACT